>NW_007260307.1:862810-896702 GCF_000164805.1 Carlito syrichta
TGGGAGGCCGAGGCGAGAGGATGGCCCGAGCCCAGGGGTTCGAGACCAGCCCCGGCAACCTGGCGAGCCCTCATCTCTACAAGACACCACAAAATGCCCGCAGTTCCAGCGGAAGGATCGCCTGAACCCAGCAAGTCGAGGCTGCGGCGGCCGGCCGGGAGCGTGCAGCAGAGTGAGACTCCGACTCCAAACAATAATAACAATAATAATCAGTCCCGTGTTCCTCTTCTCTTCGGCAGAGGTGGGGAAGCATTTCGCGGGCTCGGTCGGCGGAGGGTGAAGGGCAACCCGGGTCGCCCGGTTCCTGAAGGGCCAGCCCACGCAGGCGAAGGCCCGGTCCGAAAGCGCAGGGGAAGGCCGTCCGAGCTCGCCGAGCGGGGACCCCGACCCCTCCAGGCACGGGGGAACCGGGTCCTCGGCGGGAGCCCCGGCAGGGCCCCCGAGCTCCTCGACGACCCCGCGGGGTACGCAAGACGCCGGGGGCCCCAGTCCCCGGTCACCTTGCAGTCGCTCCACCCCACGCGCACAGCCGGCAACGGCCCCGGGGCGAGAACGCGAAGGGAAGGTCAAGGGGAAGGACACGACCGAAGCCACCTCGGGTGATTGCCGTCCACACGCCCCCGACCTCCGTCCCCCAGCCCCCCATCAAGAACGGGGGCCGAGAAGCGCCTCACCGGCAGACCCCGCAGCATCTTGACTCGCTGAACCGCCTCCTGCCGCGCCGACGAGACCTCCCGCGAGGAAAAAAAAAAAAAAAAAATCGCCACCACCGGAATCGGAAGCGCCTAACCGTCCGGAAGCCGGCTACTTCCGGGAGGAGGAGAGGCCGGCTACCCTGACCATAGAGAGCGGAAGCGAGGGGGCCGCGCGGCCCTGCCGCTCTAGCCGGCCCGCCGTCTTTGTCCCCCTCCCGACCTCCTTCCGCCCCCTTCCGGCGGCCGCCGGGACTGCCGACCTGGCACGGAGGCTGGGGGAAAGCGAGCGATTCCCGAGACCCCGGGACGGAGAGTCATGCGTCTCACTGCTCGCCTGGATGAGATCGGGGTGCGACCAGGGAAAGTTGGGCGCTCGAAGTGGCCAGAGCGCCTCGGCTCGAGTCTGTCGAAGCCTAAAAGGGGGACGAAGGGTCCCTGGGGTCCCTGTCGCCGCAGGCAAGGGCACCGCTTGGGTGGCACAGAGGCGGCGGTGCACCTCGCATCGGCCTTGGGTGGCGATCCCCACGGCACCCCCTTGTGCGTCCTCCGGGGTGCACAGACACAAACTGCCCCAGCGACAGCGATCATCTTTCTGCACGCTCTTGCAAGTGACTCCATGGCCATTTCCATCAGGAACCGACGATGCATGCATGGGCTCAACCAAGGTGCGATGTGTGGACAAAGTATTCCTTGGGATCCTTGGGGTTTTCTTCTTCACGCTCTGTTGTTCACCACCACCACCTCCCCGCCCCCCCGACCCCGAATGACAAGTCCCAGCTCAGATTCTTTCTTTTTCACCAAGGTTTGTAAACACCGCGATTCATGACTTCTTAGGTTGGGTATCACGTGCCAGGAGCTGGAGCGTGGGGGCCTTTTTTTTTTTTTTTTTAAAGTAGATTGTCTATCATTTTTAATTTGTTAAAGTTTGTATGTGCTCTGTTTCTTACCCATCTCCCAGCACTGCTTAAAGCAGGTATTCCTAATTAACCCACACATGAATTAATGATACATCTATTGGGCGACAGATCTAGGAGGCTTATGACTGTCCAGAAAAAAAAAAAACCAACAAGGATTCACGTTTAATAGATCCTAAAACAGATGTAGATCTCGGTGTGCATTTGACTTAGCTCCATACAGTTTTTGCTGTTTACTGGATCGTCAATGAACACATCCCCAAATTAAAAAAATACATACCGCCTTTAATTTCAGCTACCATCCCGTTTCTCTCCTCCTTCAAAATAAGACACATCCACACTTCTTTATTGTTGTCTGCGCCTTTCTCTCTCCCACTTTTTTTTTTATTATTATTCTGTTCTGGGCGGGTTTTGACTGGCTTTGCTAGAATCACCAATAGCCTCCACGTTGCTAAATAAACTGTCAAGCTGTTTTCACTTTCTCCATCTAGCGACATGGTTGATCACTCCCCTCCCAATATTTTAGTGTAGAGATAAACCATAAATGCAATAATGTGTGATACGACGGACAGTTTGAAACACGGTCTTAAAGTGCTTCCGCCCAGTACTCTTCTGGAAGTTCTATGTTAGCTGCTGCTATTCATTTCCTCTCCGGGATTCTTATCCTTTCAACGTCTCCATTTCAGAGTATCTCACCTTTTTTTCATCCCTTTTATGTTCTCATCTGACAAGTGAAATGCCAATCACTTGCTGACAGCTCTCACCCACCTGAAGCCTGGCCTTCCCTGTCTAATGAGCATCTCTAACACACAAAACCCAATGCTACTTTCCATCCCTGTCCCCAAACCTTCTCTCTGCAATTTTCCTCATTTCAAGTCCTAAGCTTTGTTTTCTTTCTACCCTGCAGCCAATTTATTTTCAAAATTTGCCGGCTGCCACCTTCAAATGCTAGCAGAGTCGGGCCACTTCTCATTATTCCCAACACTTCTCCAGGCCAAACCATCGTCATCCCTGGCTCAGATTATGACAAAAGTCTCTTTAACCCATTTCTCTATTTCCTCTCTTCTAGATCTTCCACACCTTTTAAGAACGTAGTTAGACAATAAGCCTCTGCTCCAAACTTTTGTTCACTTGTATATCCCTGGCACCTAGAATAGTAACTGACACGTGGAAAATGCTCAATAAACATAGGTTAAATGAGTGACCTGCAAGCCGCACAAAAGAATGAACTTATTTTATTGAGTATAACAATTCAAAAAATCTTTCCTAATATTCATACTCCTCCCAAATATTTTTTAGTCCCAGGGCTTCTCGTTCACTGTCTCCTTGGTCCTATTCTGTATATTGTGTTTGTCCTGACGTAAAAATATGGCTGAAATTTGCCTGCATGCTTATCAATCTTTATTGGGTCTTCCCAGGCGCACTTGGAATTTGTTACCAGCTTTCTCATTCATCCTCTGAACCATAAAAAGTTATTTTCAAAATAGGAAACTTTCTAAAACATCCACTTGGGGTTCCTTCATCCGAGTTCTTTTCTAATATTAAAAAAATTAGAAAATGCCTCTTTCGAAAAATACTTCCTCCAGAGGGTTCTGTAACAGTGTAACAGAACTGGCAGTATGTTACAGATGTGTGGGAAATGAGGTCATTAATGGCCAACTTAAGTCCTGTCAATAAGATAGACATGAGATGTGAAAAGCACTAAGTGAAAATATTTAATAATTACTGATGTAAAGTTACCAAAGCAGTTACTCAATCTTTTTTGTTCCTTTGACAGACAAGATGGTAACCCTGATTTTGATCCTGCCTATAGCATCCATATATCACAAAAAACAGAAGGAAGCCAGAATAGTTTTGTGTGACTTGGATGTGTGTTTGTCTGGTAATTCTAAGCCCATGCTTAATCTACTTCTAATTTCACAGAAATAACAGTAGAACAGCTTCATGTGAATTTTAATGTGTAAAAATTACTGGTTAGATAAGAGACAGAATTTCAGTATGCTTCCATATTCTCTTTATCACACAGTTCTACGGATCATCTTTGGAAATCAGGAAGCATTTGCTCTCTTAGCTGTTGTATTATTTATTACTAAATAATGTATCTAATTTCAAGCCTCAGTCTTTCCATAATTAAGGTGAATAGGTTGGACCAATGATCTTTATCTCGGGCTCTAAAGACCCTATGTATGAATAACAATTTCATAAAACATATCAACATGATAAGTTGGGCATGGAGGCGTACACCTGTGGTTCCAGCTACTTGGAAGGCTGAGGCAGAAGGATCACCTGAACCCAGCAGGTGGAGGCTGCAGTGGCTGTGAGCGTGCCACTGTACTCCAGCCTGGGCGACAGAGTGAGACTTCAACTCAAAAAAAAAATGAACATGAGACACTCTCTGTTGAACAATAATATTTTTACTATGAATGTAACACTTCACAGTATACTCAGGGAAATACTTTTCGGTCCCTGAACTTCTGGAGACTATAATTAGGAATGTAATACACACAGAACAATAAATTTGATGCAGACATAAGTGACTCCCCAGGTAACTGGTACAACAAAAGTTGCTGTGACAAATTCAAGGAAAGTTGTGAGCTAAGGTTTTTTTGTTTTTTGGGGTTTTTTGAGTTGGTGTCTCACTCTGTCGCCCAGACTGTAGTGCAGTGGTCGCTCCCGGCCACTGCAGCCTCGACCTGCTGGGCTCCGGCGATCCTTCCGCCTCAGCATTCCGAGTAGCCGGAATTACAGGCGCGCGCTACCACGCCCGGCTGATTTTTTGATTTATTGTAGAGATGAGGTCTCGCTGCCCAGGCGGGTCTCGAACCCACGGGCTCAGGCAATCCACTCACCTCAGCCTCCCAAAGGCACGGGATTACAGGCTGAGCCACCGAGCCTGGCTCGGGCTAAGGTTCTGAAGACAGAATTTTAGCAGGGTCTGACAGAATTTTAGCAGGGTCCGGTCGAATTAAAATGGAGCAGAAATTAAAAGTCATTCCAGACTTAAGACAAGAACATGATTAGCAATCTGAATTTGGATATTCCTCTAGGGAACAGAAGCCTAGATGGAATGAAAAGAAAAAATATAATTGAAGTTGAAATCCTAGAAGTCAGATAACTGAAGGCAAGTTACATAATCTATTTATACCTCATTTAAAACAGAGATAATAGCATGGGTGGCTGTGCAGGCCAAGAAATACCAATAAATGTTAGCTATTCTTATGGGAGGGAAGATTGGTTGAGAAGCAGTCAACAGAAGAAACATATAGGCAGAAGTTAGAGTGTATGCAGAGGCAAAGATGGTGAGCATTATGCCTTGGAGAGCTGCAAATAGTTGGGTTTGGCAGAAGGCTGATTTCATCATGAATGTAAGTATCTTGAAGGTGCCTTAGGGCTACTTCAAGCAACAAGTGGTTAAAATCAGAGCTGTACTTCAAGATCACTCTACTAGTAAGAAAAGAGTTACCTGGGTCAGAGAGTCAGTTAGAAGGCTCTCATGTAATCCAAGAGAGAAGGAAAACCTGAACTAAATTTGCAGCAAAAAGAGGTGTACTATAAACTCTCTAATTCCATCCAGGTTGCTGCAAAATTCATGATTTTGTTCTTCTTTATGGCTGCGTAATATTCCATTGTGTATAGGTACATTTTTTAATCCAGTCCTCTTTTGATGGACTGTACCCCACAATTTTAAAATAAAAGATATATATAATTTTTTTTAAAAGATGTGTAGATAAGGAGATGGATGAGAGAGCCAGCTGAAAGTAAGTACCTTCACAGCAGAACACCGTAATTTATTAGACTGGGCAGCTGGAGAGGAGAGCTAGGGTTTCTGGCTTACGTCAAGGTAGATGGTCACACCATTCACCATAACAAGAATGATAAGAAATCTCAGACTAGTGTGGAATAATTTCTGTTTGGGCCTCATTTTAACTCCAGGCCTGTGTGGAGTGGTGCCTGGCATTGACTTTATTAATGTAATAAAGTTCATTTTTCAAGAGATGAACAGGGAACAATCTAGAGCTCAGGAGAGATGTCAAGGCACAAGAAAAGATGGAGAAGCCAGTGTAAAGACAGTAGTAGAAATAAGGAACTCAGGATTGTTCAAGGAGTGTGTGTAAGAAAAGGGCACAGAACGTCAGCGCACACAACTCCCAACATTTTGTATGTGGAGCATCACTAAGGAACATATAAGGAGACTGAGGCACAGGCGAGTAAGAAGGAAGTCGGGAGAGCTCTTTACAGAAGCCAGAGGCCAAGGATAGAGAGGAAAGGCAAATGCTATCAAAGAGCAAACGAGTTCTCTCAACTGACAGGAAGGAATGGGAACTGTCATACTCTCTTTGTCCTGCTCTGCACTAAATGTTGTCTGTCACTTTTCTTACTCCTCAAACACAATCTGTCAAGTGGGTACTGAAATACTTATTTTATGAACAAGGAAATAGTAAAGGGCTCAGAAGATTAAGCAACTGGAAGGTGCAGTTTGTAAGTATGTCAGTCTAGTCCTCAAACCCACTTTCTACTGCATCTTTCAGACACAGGTGACAGTGAACAGAGTGCAGTGCCATCTTGAGATAAGA
Source organism: Carlito syrichta (assembly GCF_000164805.1). Classification (NCBI taxonomy): domain Eukaryota; kingdom Metazoa; phylum Chordata; class Mammalia; order Primates; family Tarsiidae; genus Carlito; species Carlito syrichta. The sequence continues at coordinate 868,994 of NW_007260307.1, forward strand.
GCCTGACTGAAGCGAAGATGACAGTAAAATATAAATAGCTGTACGAGCTATATTGTGAAAGACAATATGCCCTAGCGATTATTTTAGGTCACTGAGTTTCAAGGGTAGCCTCAGGGGGGGTGTAGTTCAATAGCAATCTACCATATATTTGGAAAGCAATTCTGTCTGCAATTCTGGTGCTTAGAACAAAGCAGCATATGAAGCTTGAAAGGGACGTATGGTAAATTCAATCTTTTCCTACATTAACCTGGATAGAAAAACCTGTGATATACCAGCAGACAAGTTCCTGTTAATACATGTTTATCTTTTAAGATTTAAAATGTTACAAAAACACCAAAAGGTGAAGGATCTACTTTCTTCAAGGTATTTCTGGTTTAAAATAATGGACCGGCCCCAAGAGTTTATCTCTCCTCTCCCCCACTAGAGTAAATCAAAAAGGTATGAGAAATTAACTATTGATAGAAAAACACCATCTTAGATGAAATTTCAAAGGCATTATGTTGAATAAGTCAATTGCAAAAGGTTAAATATGATATGATTCCATTTATAGCATTGTAGAAGATAAAACTATGGGGTGGAAAACAGATTAGCGGCTGCCAGGGGTTATGAGTGAGGTGATTATACAGGAAGTTTTTAGGGGGTGATGGTGTCTCTCTGTATCTTGGGAGTTAAAACTCACAGAACTGTACACCACAGAAAAAAAGTAGTTTATCATGTGATAATCTAAAAAACAATTTAAAGAAATAGATGAGCCCCAAATCTGGAGAGAGAGAGGACAGCAACAGACAAGCAATTTCAACAAACTCCTGGAAGACAGAAATCAGATGGAACCTGATGGACAGAGCAGGTGAGACCCGCAGGACTACAGGGGAGGTGAGAAGCACGCTGCTCGATTCCACAACCCCCAAGCAGTTCAGCTGTAGTGTAAAAGGTACAGCAGGGAGTTGAGGCCGAGATAAGTCTGAACACGCCTAGCTGAAGTATGTTCAACAGAATGGCCAACCCCCCACGTCCTCTGCCCTGCCCTCTCAGCCACACACAGATGAGCTCTCACCTCCACCACTGTCTCCCACATGTAGGAGCCCGGGGAATGTTTATCTGGAGAAATTAATGGGATAACTAGGTGGAAGGAATAGGAGGAGAAAGGGATAAAGGGAAATATGTGTGAAGTAAAAATCAAGAGGTGAGGTGGACAGGGAAGAACCAGAACATTAAAAGCAGTAAGAAACAGAATCCCCCCGGTGTCCTTCTTCTGCAGAAGACTCAAGAATTCTTCCCAAAGAAACTGAACATCCCAGAGAAAAGGGCCCTAGACAAAGGACTGGTTCCTTCAAATCATCCCTAGCTCAGTGGTTCTCAAAATGTGGCCTGTCTTTGCCTGCTAACAACTATTACCCGTCTAAGGTTTTGTTTTGTTTCTTTAATTACAAACAAGGTAACAAATAACCCACTGAATGGCAAACATGCTGGTGATACCTATCACTTGTCACGCACTGCCAATCAACACAGAGCTTTCAAACAGTGTTTTGGGGTCTACTCATGTATTGCTAAGACTAGCCATAAATATGAGGAGAGTCTAAATGAACAAGAGAAAAAAATTTAAATAGCAATAAAAATTATTGGTGATAATATAGTAGGAAACACAAGTAATAATATGTACGCATACATATATATCCTCAGAAAACTAAGATAGTCTATCTATGAATTAAAAGTGGAATATTTTGGAAACAGAACAGAAAGAAGTCTTAGAAATGAAAATACTTTTAGATATATGTTACAAATTCAATAGAAGAAAGACAATGTTGAAAAATTCAATTGAAGAATTTTCCTAGAAAGAACAGAGACAACTGCATCTAAACAACTAGAGAAAAAGGGAAAACTAAGTATCAACCTAGGAGATCTAACTCTAGCTGAGATAAGATCAAATTTATCAAGAGCACCAATGGAAGCTGCAAGAGAGTGGAGTGATACCTTCAAAACTCTGAGGCAAAATTCTGTTTAACTTAAAATGTGAGGGTTGAATAAGGACATTTTAGACATGTGAGAACTCAGAAAACTTACCTTTCATATCCTACTTCTTTGGAAGCTGTGAGTGTTTTGGGAAGTGCTCTAGCAAACAAGAGAGCCAACTAGAAAATAGGAGGTCCATCACGGGTGGGCCGACAGAGGTCATGGAATGACAGCCATGTAGCAAGCCAAGAAAGCAGCCAGTACAGACGGGCACAGAAGGACAACTACAAACAGACCTCTCTAGTAAAAACGGGACCACAGAGCTTTCAAATAGGAACATTATCTGATATTTGGGCACAAAAGCCCTTCAAAACTAGTGATGGGAACGTGGCAGACCTGACAGAGAAGTTGTAAGAATTTTTTAAAGACAGGCTTATAGAAAGTTATGTAAGTGTTAAAAATGAAGCAAATATTAATTCCAAGAAAAATGAAATGAGGCAAAAGAAAATCAATCACGGTACACTGCCTTGCTCTACAGTATATAGTATTTATATAGTCATAATTACACAATAACTAATGTGTTCACTAAATATTATGATTTAGCTACACAGTGGAAGGCAAAGTATGTGTCAGAGAACTAAATCGTAATGTTAATCAAGAAGACAGTGTAAAACTGTTAAATTAAGCGACCAAACAGGCATATTATTTAGATATACTGAGATAAATAACAGAAGAAACAACTTTTAGGGTCAAACTGGTTGTTTCTGGGGAGTTAAGAAGCGTTCAGGCAGGGACTATTGCTTTGTATCATCTTTAGAACTTACTATTTGATTTTTTTAAATTGTGTACATATTACTTTGAAAATGTTACATATATGAGAAAGCAAATAAGGTCACTTGTTTTTCGGCAACATATTTATTTTGAAACTTCCAATGACATTCAGAGAAATGTGATTTTTATGTTTACTGAATGATGCATGGGCTAAATGCTTTGCTAGGTCATCTGAACTCTCAGGCATTGGAATTCTGGTAAAAGCAGCGCCTTCTTACTCCCTCCACCCCCCCCAAAAAAATAGCCATGTCCACAAAAAACAGCACTTCACAGCTCAGCCAGCAAAGATATGCCACACAAGAATTCTAAGGCAGCGTCTCCAGGAGCACAAGAGGATGCAGGCTGAACCGCTTCACCAGCTTGACCTCTCAGCACCTCCTCCCCTAGCCAGGCTGGTCCCACGTACCCCCTCCCTACCTTCATCATTTCTAGTTACTGACCGTCTCCTGGGCTGCACACCAAACTCGGCCAGTCTCTAACTCAGATGACAATCTGACCACTTCCTGAAAGGAACAGATGGTTCCTGTTGCCAGAGCGATTCCTGAATACAAATATGCTCATGCATTTAACAATGAATGACACTTGACAGATCTAGCCATGAAGTCAGAACCTGCACTCTGACCCTGGGTCAGAATTTAAGCTAAACATAAGCAACAACACTGGGGTACTGTTATTTTAGCGAGACACTTCAACATAACAAAATTAATTTTCTTCATTTTTATTAATACAGAACATACTAACAGAATGTTATCTTTGAATATAATTAAGGTTACCAGTAATCTCTGTCACTAGCCAATAAACAAATAACAATCACTTGACTCTCCTCTTAGCTGAATGATTCCCTATTAGGTAGTAGTACACAGTTATTTTTATCAATTTATTTTTAAACTGCCTTATAACTTCAAGGAAATGTCTTAGCTTTTACTTACTGAATAATTTCTTCAATTGGCAAACTTTTCATACCTCAAAATACTTCCTGTAAACTAATGCCTTCTTCAATGCCTTCTACTTAACCTAGCTGTCTTAAAATGCAATACAATTCTTTGAGGGTTGATATGACATCAATGTTTCCAAAAGATGGATATAAAGCCTGTAAGAAAGAAAAAGTAATGCCCCCCCACCGTGCTTCACAGAAACCATTCGAATGTTCTACACTCTTCATATTTAGTAACAAGAAGCCCTTAAAGCTCAAACAGCAAAAAACAGGGAGGAACATGGGACATCAATATATTTGTAAAACAGACAAAACTCCAAATACATTTTGAGATTCCATCCTCTCCACAGATGAGAAAGTGCCGGAAGGGCTCTTGAGCATTTCTTAAGAAACACCCTCGTCCCCCAGTTAGAAAAGAGTTGCAGGATGACAGTCCTCCTTAAACAGTGCAGGTTCTATCTGGAAAGTCTGGCAGAAAACTCCTCCACCAATGGTGTATCCCAGAAAATTAAACTGCCTCATGCAAGAGAGACAATTTTCAGAGCAAATAACATTATGAAAGACTGACAAAACAAAGAATATTTTTACACAAAGAATATCCTACATACTCAGAAATTTCAGAATAGCTATACATCAAGTACTTCGTGCGGGTAATGTTTTTATCAGCTAAAAGTCATTATGAATTACATGTTCTTTTAACCGAATTTTATGTTATACAAAACTTAAGAAGTGTGGCACATTTCTACTGTTAACCATTACATTGTTTTTTGTTATTTTAAAAAAGCATATGTTAATCAAAATTGATACATTACCCAGACCTTTTGATTTAAAATATAATTAAAGGAAAACATTACAAGCTCTGAAGAAACAGGCATTCTTCTACACAAACATATGAATTAAATATAGTTTTTAAAAAAAGCAATTTTAATGCATTTAAGCCACCTCTGATTAATACATACATTTTCATGCATGTGGAAAAATAAGTTTACATTCACTTTAAGAATAAGTTCCATAGCAAACAAATTACAGCATTTATTCAATAAGAAATATTAAAATAACTCCAGTTAGTAAAAAATAAAATAACTTCAACCATATATATTATAATTTATCATATACATACTCCAAAGTCTCCAGAATTTAATTAGGAAATTTATAGAACATCTTTTTAAATTATGTCTTAGGAAAACCAACCAAAATAATTGGTACCTTAACTAAAGGGAATGTGCATACACATAATCATTTGACCTATATGCAAAAACTGAAATCCAGAGGAAATTAGGGTCACTGCTTTCAATAATTTCTGGGATAAAATATTAGTACTTAAGTCAAAACACTTACCTGCAAAATAAAAACAGCTTGAGGTATTTCCAATGCTGAAGTAATTTTCTGAATGTTAAATACCACAAGAATGAAAACCGTCTCCTTTGAACATTTACATCTGTAAATGCAGAAGGTGAAGCAGTTTGCCCATCTCACCTGTATTCTTTCCTCCCTTATAAAGTGTAAACTTCATGGGAAATGATCACATGTAAAAAAAGTTCCAAGTGAGTCAGGAATGCTGACTGCAGCATTCAACCAAATGGAAAGAGGAATTTTAAAATCTCCTGCCTGGGACCTTTTACAGACATGAACACTAAATCCCTATGACAGACAAGGTAAGTGTGTCCTTTGAAATCAAAGATAAGCTTGACAAAGAACTATACTAGACAAAGTAAATACATGAACCAAATCAACAAAGATGGTACTTTAAGCCTTTACACACAACATGTGAAAACAATGATGTGTTTTATTTAGATTTGGTCTTCTTCATCTTTCCGTGGCTCTGAATCTTGGTAAGTTAGCGAGTCATTATACTCATACATCTTGCAATCCCTTTCTTCACACAATAGGCACACATATGTAGTATCACAGGTCAATATTCGCATCAACAGCACGGTATAAACATTTAAGCATGTCACGTGAAAGAGGGTCTATGCATCAGGTGGCCTGTCCCACTAATAAGCACACATAAGAATGCCATTTCAGCAGTTACAGTGTTGATATTAATCCATACAGCTAATTTTTTGATACCCGTCATATATTTTCATAAGTCCCCCATAGGGAAGAAGCAAAGGACAAAGGCTGTTTTAAAAAAAAAAAGTTATGTGCCAACTCCAAAATGACATACTAACCAGATATCGGCATTTGAAAGCTAGGTTGACTAGGACTGGCCTTGATGCACATGCAGTAGATCTGTTTCCAGAATATAAAATTAAATGGTAATGTCAGCAGTATTACTACTGTTTCTATATTTATGATTAATGACTAGCAGTACAACTCCCAGAAGGAAAGAGATGGATCCAATAGCGATGTAAGCAATTCCCAAAAATGGATTTTTTCCTCCCATCCATGAAATCGTGCTCAGGATCATCCGTTTTCGTCCATCAAAAGAATGTACAGGGTAATCTGAAGATCAGGTAAAGGAAGACTTTTCCATCTCTGGTGACTTGATGTTTGAAATACAATTTTTAAAGTTGGCATTTAGTCGCTTGTAATTCATTTGTATAATTGTATGACATACAGCACCTCACTCATACGTTCTGAATCACAAAAAAATACCATTATCTTGAAAGACTGATATAGCAAATTAAATGTTAGTAGTAAAAGCCAAAATGTTTTAGTAAAACCACCAAATTTAAGGGTTAGTTTTTAAGGTGCTTCTGCCCTCATTATACAAAAGGCCCCAAAGGAATGTAATGTGAACACATACTTCAAATGAACAGCAATGAAGCCCACAAAGAAGAGGAGGTTGACAGACCAGGAGGAAATGGAAGCTTCTGTAAGCTCAAAGAGGACTTACAGCAAGGGCATAGTTATAAGACTTTGAGAGGGCTCTGAGCAAAAGGCTAAAAAGATGACACAAAAGTTGCTAATCTGGAGCAAATCTCTTTATGCTATCACACCGAGCTGACAGCCAAAACAGAGAGGAAGCGAAGTGTGGATTGTTAGGGAGATTTCATAAACAGGACACCAATGTATCAGACGAATCATCTATATGGACCGGTTCTAGGATTTTGGCAAAAGGCAGAGTAACAAAGACAATAAAACTAAGTCCCTAGGCAAAAAGTTTGCAACTGTTTCAAAAGCATCTTGTGAATCAAGGGTTAAGCCACATCTGTTTGTCTAGCTTCTGCAGCTCTTCATTCCCACACATGGGGCCTAAGACTCCAAAGACAGGTTCAGTTCTGCTAACTTAAGTCAACCCTACCTGAGGAAGGAATGACTGTGAGCGCTAACTAACTAACTAACTAACTAACTAACTAACTAACTAACTAACTAACTAACCAAACCCACACCCTGGGAGATGCAGCATCAAATCACCCATGCTACTCTCTCTGGGTATCCCAACCCTAAAAAATGGACCTCTGCCTTAATTTGAATATTTTGTTCCCACTTTATACCCAGTTTTCATCTAACCCTTGATGTTCTGCAGGTTCAAACCCCTGTCTTCTCTACCTGTGAGATCTACTGCATCCTTCCTAACAGTTCCCCCAAGTGACAGGCCCTGCCACAGACTTCCTGGCAACAAAGTGTCTGTCAACTGAGTTCCCCCGGCTCTGCAGACTTCCCTCTACTGCGCCCTCGGCCACAGATCAGGATTTGCCCTTACTCTCTACCAGATCTTCTGGACACAAACTGTATCAGAGCTCCCCTCTATTTTGGCTATGCCTCAGGATAATGCCCTTTTTACCAGCACCTGAGCTGGGTCTGTTTGTCCAAAATTGCTCCTGCACGGGCCTAGTTTCAAGAACTGGTCACTTTCAGCCTGCCACTAGCAGTCCACATTCAGTTGTGGATTCAGGTGCAACATCAAAACACTAGGACCCAAAAATACATCATTACTATTATTATTTGAGTGGGTAGGTCTCATTCTGTCACCCAGGCGGGAGTGCAGTAGCACAATCAGGGCTCAATGCAGCCTCAACCTCCTGGGCTCAGGCGATCCTGGGGTAGCTAGGACTATAGGCATGCGCCACCACACTGGCTGATTTTTTCCTGTTTTTTGTAAAGACAAGGTCTCACCATGTTGCTCAGGTGGGTGTCAAACTCATGGGCTCCCGCAATCCTCCCACCTCAGTCTCTCAAAGTGTTGGGATTACAGGCATAAACTACCACGCACAGCCCCAAAACACCTTATTCTGAAGTTAGGTCTATTAATTTAACCATTTACTAATCCATTAGAAAATAAAAACTATATTCTGATTCATTCAGATTAGGAAAATTGAAAAGTGCAAAGATCAGCAAACATTTAAAATTCTAATTTTGCTTGGGCCCTGGAATTCGAGACCAGCCTGGGCAACATAATGAGACATCATCTCTAAAAAAAATAAAAATATTAGCCAGGCATGGTGGCACACATTTATAGTCCCAGCTACTTGGGAGGCTGAGGCAGAAGACTGCCCGAGCCCAGGAGGCTGAGGCTATGATGAGTTGTGATTGTACCACTGCACTCCAACCTGGGCAACAGAATGAGACTTCCACGACAAAGGAGGGAGGGGGGAGACAGGGAGACAGGGAGAAGGAGAAGGAAGCAGGGAGGGAGGGAAGGAGGGAGGGAGGGAAGAAATACATTGCTAAACATTTCCCGCCTAAAAAAGACTTTGCATGTATGCAGACAGACTGGTCTGACTACCTGAATGAACTAGCTGGAGATGCAGCCTCTGTTGGGAGCTGATAGGAGTCATGGCCTTTGGAGTCGACAGCCGGGCTAAGAACGCTGACACTTGGCATTATGACCTATGTAACCCTGGGTAAATGCTTATATTCCTGCATTTCTATATTCTTGTCTAGAACATGGAGACACCGTACTGCTTGACATAAGTAATGAGTGAAAAGCACTCAGCACAGTGTTGACATACAGATAGAGTGAAATAAATGATATTTATCAGCACTGAATGTGAGCCTAAGCTATTAATGTAGAACAATATAGCTAATGATATAAAATGTTTAGATACTATGAACAGATCAATAATTAGGAACACTTATAGTGATGTGAATTAACACATCCACTGATTTTTAATAACTAAAATACATATGAAAACAGCCCAGTACCACCAAAATTTACTTAGTATTAGTTACATTCGCTGGCCTTTGCATTAAGCTCAATTACAATCTCCTTTGTAAAAAATATCTAGCTTATTAATAAATCAAGCATCTACATTTTAAGTAACTTTGCCAAATGATATGCTTAGAACTCCAATACAAAGTATATACAAATTTAAAACATTTCTAAAGGATATAAATTAAAAGATACATTCGCAGACATACTCTTGTAAAAATGCAGGGATCAAAACTAAAGCATAAAAACAAGCCACATAACAGAAATAAAGCTAGCCCATACTCCTTTTAAGCGCTATGAATCTGTAAACATGACCAAAAAAGGATACTGTATGTGATATTCAAATAGTATCGTCCAGCTGGTAATGTTGGATGTAAATCACTCTTCCGCTCTATAAGACGATATAACTTACGAAAAGTAGGTAATGCTGCAGTTCGCATCCAAACAATAAAATCCTCATTTATGAATCCATTATTATCTGGGTCAGAATCCAGCATGTAAACTGGTTTAAGCCAGTTCACTGGCTTTGTAGTACCTTAAAAGGAGAGGAGAAGGAATAAGGAGACAAAATATCCAATTCTACCACAAGTTTTACTGAAAATACACACTCTACTAAAACAAAGATGTACAAAACACATTCTGAGTATTTTTCTTATTTATTTATTTTCTGAGTTGGAGTCTCACTCTGTCGTCCAGACTGGAGTGCAGTGGCTGCTCCCAGCCACCGCAGCCTCAACCTGCTGGGCTCCAGCAATCCTTCTACCTCAGCCTTCCAAGTAGCTGGAACTACAGGCACACGCTACCACGCCCGGCTAATTTTTTGACTTATTGTAGAGATGAGGTCTCACCAAGTTGCCCAGTCGGGTCTTGAACCCGCGGGCTCAGGCAATCCACTCATCTCAGCCTCCCAAGGCACGGGATTACAGGCTGAGCCACCGAGCCTGGCTAATTTTTCTTATTTTTAAAGGCACAAACATATTTATATTTAAGAGGTCTTAAAATCTAGATTAAGCCATTTCCTTATAAAACAACTTATCAAAACATTAAAAGGGTTGATACCTCAGTTAAGAGAATATTAAAAGTAGGACACTGAGGATATATCAAAAGGCAGATTACTTAATACAAAGATACAATGTCAAGATATATTATATTGTAAAATTACAGAAAAAATGTGGATAATAAATAATAGAGCCTTGTTTAAAAGAAACTTTGCCACAGTTTTAAAAGAATATAGCTGAAATGCTTATAAGAAAACATCAAAGAACCTGCATTCATAATTAAAAGTATACGCTTCCTTTAGAATTTTAAGTACATTAGAACATTCACCTAACTTGGTAGAAAGCAGAAGGAAACATTTTTTTTTTAAAGCATAAACTTTTTTAGGATTCTTAAGACAGAAAATTTAAGATACTCCATTAAGACTCCTAGTTTATTTTCTAAAGTGTTATTAGTAATGTTTTACCTTTAAATCGTTCTTGCAGGTTTTCTCCTCCAGGGGGATTTCTGAACTTCACATTTTTATCTGTCCACCAAGCAATACCTTTCTTTTTCAAGGTAATAGGAGTAGGATAAGAACCATTGCCAATGAGAAACAATTCTAATGTATCTAAACATGAGAAAAGGAGGATATTATTGAATATCTATTGAAAACTCATAGCACTTGCTTAACTCTGTGGGAAACACGGATCAGGTATTTGCTCCCCAAAGTGGTTGTAACAGAGCAGGTATGTGATAGCCATTTGTTTTTCATATGTAGATTAACCAGCAATGCTTTTTAAAAATATTTTTAATTTTTTATGCTTATCTTTTCTTCATTTCAATAGCTTTAGGGGCTAACTATGGCAACTTTTTAATTCTTCATGGAATACTCTTCCCTCAACGGAGTTCTAATTTACTTTCCTATAGGGTCAGCTGGTATGTGATAAAATCAAATGTTTTAATATTAACCTAAATATACTTGCAAGGTAAATCTGCCTTTCCTCCCTTTCTTCCAGTAATGCAGCCCTGTAGCTTCTGGCTTACCCATTTCTCTATTCGCACCATCTAAACACAGCAGCCACTAGGCACACATGGCTACAGAGTCCTTGAAATATGGCTGGCCCAAATGAATATATTCTCTAAGAGTATAATACACATCAGATACCAAAGACTTAGCATTTATGGATCACATTATTTTTCTATCTGATAACGCTGTTCTAAATGGACAACTACAGCTCTTTTTCAATGGTATAAGGTCAGCCTTGCTTTTATTTTATCTTACATGAAATACAAAGGTTGGCAGAATGTCTCTGCTTTTTTCTCAGACACAGAAATTCATTCTTAAATATAAGTATGCTCAAAAGAAAACTACAAAGCTTCATAATACCCTATTCAATAGCTAACTGATATATTTATCTTAAAGTTGTTGAACTTCTCAATTTCATTCATGCTTACTAAACCATCAAGTCTATAATAAGATTATACAAATTGTCCTATCATGTATGTCTACATCTATGCCTATGTTTGTATTTGTAGCATACCATTAAACATGCTGTTGGCAATAGCACCACAAGGAGCAATCGGTTTGTCTTCATTTCTTCTATAAGGCTCACATTCCTTACTGGGATTCTGGTTTTTAGAAGGAAAAAGACAGAGAAGTTACTATCCAGACTTCTGGGAGAACTATGAGCTATCCCTAAATTACTGATTAAGAATTCAAACACAAATGACTGACAGTAGTGAGAAACTATGGGGGGGGATGGGATTAATGGTAGCAAATATCTGTCTGGAGATGGGGAAACACCTCTTATCAACAGGATGCCTGAATGAAACGTATTTGTACCACAACATAATAAAAAATATTGATTAAATAAAAATTTTTAAAAAAAAAGCATTCAACCACCCCAATTTTTCTCACTTGTAGTACACAAATCTGTAGTGTAAACAGGCTATAAATAATGCCACATTTAAATATTCAAAATGTATTCTTTAACATTATGGTATTAATGTAACCTTGACTTGCATATGTCTTGTCATATATGTATGGATCAAATTATCGTCATTTTGATTTTCATATCACAGAATCATAACCACAAAGAGTTTTCTGCCCAAGAAAAATTAAGAAATGGTCTTAACCTGGAAAAAAAATCTTAAACTGGAAGTAAAGAGAATAGAGGTTCTAATTCCTTGGGGCAAGACCTTTAACTTAACTGGATCTTAACTTATGAAATGGACATGTCTAACTATATACTCTCAATTTTTATAATTTTGTATTAAATCCCATGTCTAAGGAAGGAAGGAAAAAATCGAGTGCAGATGCTAGAATATACCAATCTTTAAATTATACATCCAGGTACAAAGGAGGCAAAAATGCTGGCAAGGCAGAACATGTACCTGTCCTCCAGACTTGGCTTTGACTTAATCCTTACTGGAGATCTCAAGGAGATGTGACCATCCCAGAATCAAACAAGAGACCGTAGCAAGTCTGAGGTCATGTGCATATCTGAGATGCTCTGGAACTCACAGGTTACATGAAGCCATGTCCCAAAACACATAAGCAGACCAAGATAATCTCATTTGAAATTAACCAGATCCTGCTTAGACCTCTTAGGACTATTTTATTACCAGCAACCTTGAATTGTATCTACATTGTCTATGACTAGATTTGAAAAAGCAATTGTGAAAATGGAAAAGACAAGAGAAGCTAAATAAACACATGGCAGGGATCTCATAACGTCTCTCAATATTTGACTTCTCAGCTTTTTGATCCCTACGCCATCTATATTGATAAAGCTAGCAACTGAAGGGCAAATATATTTTCTGAACATTAAGTTCTTAAGAGAGTTTTAAAAGAAAAGAGAATGTTATTTACTGTCTATGTGTTGAGTACTCAACTAAGCAATGTTAGGTACTTTTGCATTAAGTGGCTTAGGAAAGCTATTTAATGAGTACCTAATATGTACTGTATACCATGCTAGGTGCCAGAAACAGAAAAATGATAACAACACAATCCCTTCCTTTAAGCAACTCACAGTGTAACAGAGGAAACAGACTCATACATAACCAACTATAATATAAAATATGAGCCATGATAAAGATATCTAAAGATAAAGATTCAACAAACCTTTATTAAATGCCTTCCACATACTAAGCATTAGCCACACACTTGGTAAACAGTAATTAAAGAAAGTCATGCTCCCTGCTCTCCTAAGCTTACAGTGTAGTTGGAAAGAGATAAATAAGCAAGCAAATATATAATTACAATTAAGTGTTATGAAGATATGTGAGAGTGATTATTGGAGAGAGGGTCAGAGGAACTACTTTAGAACCTATGGCAAGAAAAAGCTTGGTTCTAGTAGAAAGTATCATGTAAATTAAAACCTAAAAAAAAAGCGTAGGAGCCAGTCACGTGAAGAGCAGACAAAAGAGAGTTTTACGCAAAGAGAACAGAACATGCCACTAAGAAAGAATTTGTTATTTCTGAGAGGGCAAAGATGAATAAAGCTGGAGCATGCCAAGAGAAAGAATGATATGTGATGAGATTGGAGGATTATGCTTGGCTCAGATCATCCTGAGACTTTACTCACAGTAATAATAACCTATTGAAAGATTTTGAGTAGGAAAACGGTATTTGTCTACGTTTAAAGAGTACTACGGCTGCTGTGTGGAGAATGGCCTGGAAAGGAGGGGCAAGACTGGATGACACGAAAGCCAGTTTGTTCATCAAAGCAAAAACGGGAGTGACTTGGAACAGGAAATAAAGTTGTAAATAAGTATATTTTTTATATCAAAGCACACCTAGGTTAAAAAAGCAGGGCTTGAGATAAGACCTCCAGGGAAAGAGTAAAAATTGCATTCTAGGCAAACGAAACCATAAACGGCGAGATGGGCAGACTGCTTGTGTCCCGATGCATGAGGAGAGAGCAGCAAACGTGGCCCAGGGCAGCCGGCCTTGTTCAATACGGTGACAGCTTATACCACAATGGGGCCGGAATAGCAGTCTGACACCAGACTGGGAAGGGCCTCGCACACAATGTTAAGCAACTTGGACTTCGATCTGTCTATAGCTGAAATCTTTAAGATTTTTGAAACCCACCTGGTCTTAAAAGTCATACTTCTTTTTTTTAGTCCAGGGATCAAGAAACAGCCTGCAGGCCAAATCCTGCCCACCACCTGTTTTTGTAAATCCAGGCTGAAGGAGCACAGCTCCGCCCATTCATTTAGGTTTTATGTATGACTGCTTTCATTGTATAACAGTAGAGCTGAGGAGCTGTGACAGAGACCTTCTGAACTACAAAGTTAAAAACAGTTACTGTCTAGCCCTTTACAGAAAAAGTTTGTCAATCTGGCCTAAAATTTTTGCTTGCAGTGTGTAAGAAAAGAATCTGTTTCAGCTTCCTTTGCCCTCAGTGATGAGCATTCATGTGAATAAAAGAATTGTACATCAACCACCATTTCTGGGTCACTGAATACACCCAATCTACAGTCCCAGATTAACACTTTCAGAAAGCTCTAGAAACTTGGTGGCTCCTACAGATTAGAGCCCACATGAATTCTGAATATTACAGATCTAACCAGAACCCTGTGAACACTGTCGAATTTTTAAATGACTTGTATTTCTTAAAATCCCACACATCAGAAAATAGCAATAAAATTAGCTAGGATAACCTAGGACAGTTATATTACATGATTTCTGGGCCCATTCTGGTCACAACATAGTACTAATTTGCACTCTAAGAGATTCACCAATTCTAAGAGATCCTAAATTGCTCTGGGCCTCTGAATGTCTGCTGCATTGGCAATAATAATATAAAAACTTAGGTACTATAGAAAGATGAACAATAGACAAGAAACTAAGATACCCTGGTCCACAGAGTCCCAAACCAGCTGGTTAAAATACGTGGAGCTTATTAAAAATAGATAGTCTAGAGTTCCACTCCTGCATACACTGACACATTAGACTTAGGAGAATTCATGCGTCTATACTTTCTAAATGCTCCTCAAATAGCTTTTCAGTAGCCAACTTTTTAGACTTTACAGCTTAGTCTTCCCACAAGTTAAAAATTGAAGAGTGTAGGTTGTTCAGTTTTGAAACACAACTCCAGAAATTAAAGCAGCTTACTTACACACTGCTACCTAGTGTAGTAATAATGAACTAACCCAAACAGAACACATTTATATTACACAGAATGCTAGACTCACCAAAATTCCATTACAAACATATTAATGAAGCAAAAATCCCAATGACCACTATTAGAAGCAAGCAGGTAGTAATATGTCCTCTGGCTATAAAAAGTTATTAATCTGTGCAAATTATAGGGGAAAAGCATTTTAACTATAAACATTCACTGTATATACTATAAAAACACTTTAACTTCATCCTAAAATTATTAAATGCTTTAATGATTATAACTGAATAGTTACCACATATTCTTATTTCAGATGCCACACTTTCAAATTTATCATTTTACTTACAAGCAAAGCACTAGAATCTCCATTTAGTTGACTATCATCCCGAGATTTCACATAACGACGATGGTTTTGATAGAAATTAGACAGTCCATAATACATAAACACATTACCCTAGAGAAACAGAGATAGAAAAAAATTTTCATGTAGAAGCTATTACATACAAATTTGTTTCAGGAGCACATAAAAACTATGTAATTTGGACTTCATTAGTCTACACTTTGTGATAAAAGGGTGAATTCTACCAGTATTAGCAATCTAAAATGGTACAACTGTAAATAATGTTAAAAAATCCAAGAGTAAACTTTAAAACTATCCTTAAAGACTTCAGAGAAGTGCATTTACACTAAAAAATAATCCTTAAGGATCTATTAGCCTACTCTAAGTTACTTTCAATTTAAAAGTTTCTCTCACAAGTCTGTATGGGGTGAGTTAAAAAAAGAAAAAAAATGCCAGGCAGAGTGGCCCACACATGTAATCCCAGCACTTTGGAAGGCGGAGGCAAGAGGATTGCCTGAGCTCAGGAGTTCAAGACCAGTCTGACAATTTGGCGAGACCTCGTCTCTACAATGTAAATTTAAAAATTAGCTAGCTGTGGTGGTATGCGCCTATAGTTCCAGCTACTCAGAAGGCTGAAGCGGAAGGATCACCTGAGTCCAGCAGGTTGAGGCTGCTAACCATGATACTGCACTCCAGCCTGGGTGACAGAGTAACATGCCAACTCAAAAAAAAAGAAAAAAGAGGAAAAAAATGTTTTCTGTAGTTCAGAATTCTGTAATCCCAGCACTTTGGGAGGCATAGGCAAGAGGATTGCCTGAGTCAAGGGTTTCGAGACCAGCCTGGGCAACCTAGCAAGATCTTGTCCCTAAAGTAAACTGAAAAATTAGCTAGGCGTGGTAGCGTATGCCTGTAGTTTCAGCTACTTGGAAGGCTGAGGTGAAATGATCGCCTGAGCCCAGCAGGTCAAGGCTGCGGTAGCCGTGAGTGTGCCACTGCACTCCAGCCTGGGTTAAAGTAGGACTACGACTCAAAAATAAAATAAAAAAATAAAATAAAAGAGACAGGGTCTCACTACATTGTCCAGGCTGGTCTTGAATTCCTGGGTTCAAGCAATCCTCCCACTTCAGCCTTCTGAGAAGTTAGGACTACAGGCATGCACCATCGTGTCCAGCTGAAATGATCATTTTTTTCTTGATAAATTCTGAACTTGAATTGAGATATAAATTTTTCAATAAGATACTATATAATATTACCAATTAATAAGCTAGCAATTAGTAAAGTATATAAGATAATGAATCACATTAATAATAACCAAGAAAAGTATTCTATTTGCTAGAGCCAATTTCAAAATAACTTGGGAAAAAAGAGTAATCTATAGACACTACAATTATTTAGAAAATGCTAAGAAGCAATTTTGAATGACTAAAATGTTTAGAAGCAGCAAAACATTAAGCTATTTCCTCCTTTTTGTTTGCTATCTCTATTTTCTATACTATCATCCTCATTTAAAATAAATGTAGTAACATGATAAGTATGCTTTGTTTGATTTGCTACTTTCATATACATCGCCATATATTTAAAGCTTGATTTTCACATGTCAAACCAAGCAAATTCTCCCATTCTATATAAAAAAATGTACATGAAAACCTTTTTGGGAAAGAGGGCAATACCGAATTGACACCATAGAAAACACTGAATAGGCTTTATTTTAAAAAGTTTTATCTCAGTGAAGAATCGGTGCAGTAAATTCAATTTGTAAACTAAAAGAGAGATCCTTTTCGATGAATATTGAGACAAAATAACCTACTGAAGTTCCTGAAAAGGCTTTATTCCAATTTAAACTTAGGGTTTGTGAAAAAACAGAACTCACAAGCAAATGAATCTGAAGTTGAGCACCTTGAAAGAAAAGCAGCTCTGAAATGTTTTCTGAATGGAGGAGACCCGTGGAGCTTCTAAGTCATTACAAGTCTCACCTCCTCAAGTCTACCTGTTCTGACAAACGTCAAACTTACTGCATTTTTATAGTTTTCCCATCACACTGAACAACGGTGAACTTTTAAAGATGCTTTAAGCTTATATTTCATTTCTGCTGAAACAAAGTCAAATCATTAAATTTCGGTCTTCTGCCAAATTTGTTGTCTTGTTTTTTCCCCAAAGGCAGCACTATCCTGTTCATCTCAGTGCAAGAACATCTATAACCACTAGATGGCAACCAACCACCGTGGACTAGCAAAGCCATCGGTCCTTTACAAAATCAGTGCAGAAAATCTGAAAAGTTGGCAGATGAGAAAGCTTTTGCTCCCTGAAGAAGATTTTTAAGCTCAATTTCAGGCAGAGGAGAGTACAAACCAGTCTTAGCCTATTCTGAATCATTATGTCCTTTATCATGTGCTCAGTTACCAAGAAGAGTGGCAGGTTAATGTGAATGCAAAAGACACTCACAGATGATTTCTAACTTATCAAAATACAAACGACCAGTAAGGTTTTAATGTGTGTTTGAATTTTTTGTAATGCTTTATATATCATAAGAAACAATTCAATTAAATGACGGAGAGAAGTAATATGTTCTAAAGTAAAATTTGTTTTAGTATTAAAAGTATACAATTTGAGCAATAATTTTAAAAAAATGAAGATATAAACTTAATACAAAATTGATTTGCATAGTTACAAAATTTTCCAGTGAAAGGATAAAATATAATGCTTCAAATTTTAGTCTACAAAATACTGACAAAACCATTCAAATAAGTGTATTTATTAACCAGACAGTATAAAATGCAACAGCCAGACATATAAAGTAATCTTCCTCAAAAGCGTATGGACTCCAACAAATTAACTTCTCTATAAAAAGAAAATGCCTAGTAAAAAACATTTACTACCATACCAATATTTTTAAAAGCATGGCTTTTCTAGCAAATTACTTGAAAACACAGACCTCAAATGATTTTTCCAGTGTGAAGTTAATGGTACAAATGCAAGGTGTCACATTCGGAGACAAACATTTATTGCAGGGACTGGAAGGCTCTGTTCCGGTATAATCAATCTGCAAGAGAAAAATACAGCTAAGCATTTCTTTGGAGAAAGTAAATACCTAAACATTCTGAAATAACTTGCTATTAAAAGCAAAAATAAATCCTATGAAGCAACCTGGAGGGCCAAACAAAACCTGCTTTTTAGGTCTTCTGTTTGTTTTGACAATGTGAGGTGGTAAAAAACCCAGAAACAGCCTCTGCTGTTCTACTTGCTGACCTTCCAAGTAAAGTCCTCTCTCCTTTTTACCAAAAGAAATACATTTATACATAAAATCATAAATATAAAATTCAAAACTGCAAGATGTATAAAGATTTAAATAGCTAAAGCATCCGAACTACTAAAATACAAGATTAATAAGGATCAATCAATCAGCTTTTCCTCTGAAATCTTTCAATTTCAAATACTTTTCGGTCACCTCCGCTTTCAATGATACACTTTCAAATCTACATAATATATGGTTTTCAAGGGCTTTTTTTTTTTTAATCTGGTATTGAATTTGTCTGTCTTTGTCTTGGGTTCCTGGCAGGGAGCTTCACCTTTGGAGCTTTGCAGGTGACAGGATTATATCGCTGTCACTCGCAAGCCTCTTACACCAGAGCTTATGTTAACAAGATGGCTCAGGATGGCTGTGGTCACAGAAAGACCAATCCTGTGATTAGGAGCTTTGGTCCAGCCCAACCTCTGGGAAGAAGGGGCTAAAAATGTAGTTCAACCAGTTGGTCAGTGTTCAATCAATCAAGCCTACATCATGAAGTCCCAAGTACAACTGTGGACACTGTGGTGGAGGATGGAGGACAGCTTTCTGGCTGGTGAGCCCAGTTGTGGCAGGCAGGGGCCGTGCTCTGAGTGTTCAGCTCTGCATCCAGGACTCTCCTAGGTATTGCCATGCGTGTCTACCAGGAACCCCTCTGCATACATAACCTGCTGGTCAGGATTGTCAGAAGTGTGGGTCATCTTGGAGATCCCCAGACTTGCAACTGGCAACTGAAGTGAGGGAAGTCTTACAGAAGGTAATCAGAAGAGTCTGGGAACCCCCTGGGTAGTGCCAGTTGTTAATACGTGTGGATACCTTGGGGGCTTGACTTGCAGCTGGTGTCTGACATGGGGACAGTCTTGTTGGGGACCATGCCCTTCAACCTGTGGAGTCCGACACTAACGATAGCTGGTGTCAGAACTGAATTACAGCATACTGGTTGATTTTTAAAGACCTAGCCTTATAGCTAAACTTTTAAAATATACTTTATTTTTGATAGTTTTAGGTTCTGAAGTGGTACAAGGAGATTCACCCCCAAATATGGCATTTTGCCTCAAGGTCTCTCCCTTTTTTAACTGCTTTTTCTCCAGGTTAAAATTATCCATTGCAGGAAAGTAGAGGAAGAATGTAATCAGACCTGGCCCAGTCATTTGACAAGATAATGCCTATCTTACCAGTTCATTCAGCTTCCAGAGAACTATTTGCAAGTCATTCTGCTTCCCCAGGCATTCATTCTCCCAGTCACTTCTTGCCCCACGACAGAATTCCTCTTCTACAGGTCCCCTCCCACTGTGGGAGCTTTTCTATCCTCTTAAATTAACCCTGATTTCACACTAAAAAAAAAATTCCTCTTCTTCTCCTGCCCATAAGCTGTTTTACTGGAATGCAAGCCCCCATTCTCTCTGTGACCTAGAAGGTGTTTAAGTTTCTGTAACTCATTCTGAAGGCTCCAGTGTACACGAGGGGAAACCCAAAAAAACTGCAATTTTGTATTTATTCTTGCATTTATTCAGCCACCTTCAAAGTCCTCTCCATCTGATGCAATACACCTATCGAAATGCTTTTTCCACTGCTCAAAGCAGATTCTGAACTTGTCAATTTCGATGCCTTCTAGTGCTTCTGCCATTTTTTGTTTCACCTCTTTCACACCGGCAAAACATTTCCCTTTGAGGATATTTCTCATCCAGGGAAACAAAAAAAAAAAAGTCACAAATACGCTGATTCTCCAAAAAAAAAAAAAAAATTCACTGGTGCTGAATGCAGCCTCTCACAATGCTAGCTGGCACTGATGACGATGGGTTCCCAGAATACTTACCTGGCAGGGGAAACCTGTACTACAAGGGGTCCACCCTCTAAAAAATTCCGGGTTTTGGGGGTTTCCTCTTGTACACATCAAATAAAATGTGTATGTCTTTTACTCTATTAATCGATCTGCCTCATGCCAGGAAATTTTCAGCAAACTTTTAGGAGGCCAACAGCTATCGTCCTCACAGTCTACAGCAAAATTAAAGAGAAAGTAGAGAGTTCCCATATACCCTCTGCCCTCCCAAACCAACTTCCTCTACTATCAACATCTAGCACCACAGTGGTACATTAGTTACATAGATGAATCTACAGGCACATCATTACCACCCAGAGTCCACAGTTTACATTAGGGCCACTCTTGGTGTTGTATAGTCTATGGGTTTTGACAAACGTATTGACATGTATCCACCATTATAGTATCACACAGAATAGTCTCATTGCTCTAAAAATCTGTCTATTCATTCCTCTCTTCCTGCTAACTTTTGGCAAGGACTATCTTTGCATTGTCTCCATAGTTATGCCTTTTCCAGAATGTCATATTGTTGAAATCATACAGAATAGTCTTTTCAGATTGACTTCTTTCACTTAATAATATGCATTTAAGATTTTATATGTATTTTCAGGGATGCATAGCTCCTTTATTTTTAGCACTGAATAATAATCCTACTGTCTGGTTGTACCACTGTTTATTTACCCACTTATCTACCCAAAAACATGTTGGTTGCTTCCAAATTATCACAGTTACCAACAAAGTTGCTGTAACATCCATGAGCAAGTTTCTGCGTGGACATACGTTTTCAACTCACTCAGGTAAACAGGAGTGCAACTGCTGGGTCACAGAGTAAAAGTATGTTTACTTTTCCAAGAAAATGCCAAACTGTCTTCCAAAGGGGTTGAACCATTTTGCATTCTCACTACTGACGCCAGGTGAGATGTGTGGTATGTTGCTCCATGGGTTCTTTGATATCACCACAGAAAAGCATTTCAGATAGAGTCCCAAGTATAGTTTAAGACAGAATTTATTAGAGAGGGAAAGACATGCTCAAGAGGAAGTATAGGACCCTTAAGAGAGTGCACGTGCTTGCCTTTGACAAGAGGCTGCAGGCTGCAGGTATCTGGTCATGAGTTTTGATTACCATCTCTCAACCCTCTAAGGTCACAAGGACCTTTATAAAGTTATTGCCTAACTAGACTTGAGCTTTTCTTAGAACATCCTATCTATGTTTTGGTAATTCCCTGTTGTTTCTGTGATTTCCTGCAGTTCTGGAAAGCCCGGTGGGTCGGGTGAAGGTCGTGTTCCAGTAAGAAAGATGTCTGACCGCTTACCCTATTTTAATTTAAACTACCTCCAAGAAACGTATCTTTGTCTAACCTACACTGAATAGCCTGCCTTACTATCAATGAATGACAGATCCTATTGTTCCACATGCCTCCCAGCATCTGGTATTGTCTGTGTTGTAGGTTTTCACCATTCTACTGGATATGTAGTGGTATCTCACTTATGTTTTAATTTGCAACTCCCTAATGTTACACAATGTTAGCATGTTTTATATGCTTACTTGCCATCTGCACATTATAGACTACATGTCTGTGTTCCCCCCAAATTCATATGTTGAAGCCCAACCCCCAGTGTGATGGTATTTAGAGGTGGGGCCTTAGGGAAGTGATTAGCTTTAGGTGAGGTCATGAAGACAGAAGCCACATGATGAGATTAGAAAGACCACAGTTCTCTCAAACCCTATCATCTGAGGACAAAGCAAGACAGCCATTGACAAAGCCAGTAAGAGGGCTCCCACTAAGAACTGAATCTAGCAGCATCTTCATCTTGGACTTCCCAGACTCTAGAACTATAAGAAATAAGTATCTGTTGTTTAAATCACCCAGGCTATAGTATTTTGTTATAGTAGCTCCAGCTGATGAGGACACTGTATATCCTTTTTGGTAAGGTGTCCATTAAGGTCTTGTGTCCATTTTTTACCAGGTTGTCCACTTTCTGATGGTTGAGTATTAAGAGCTGTGAATTTTGAATAACAGTCCATTATCAGTAAGCTACTTACAAATATTTGCTCCCAGTCTGCAGCTTGTCTTCTCATTCTCTTGGTAAATGAGAATTTTATGTTGAACAGTCCTAATTATCTGTACCTTAATAATATTAAAAAATTAATCATCTAATCTTTATTCCTGAAACTGAACATATAAACCTTATAAACAGATATTCAATTTCTCTCTATAATTGAAAAAAGACAAAAGGTCAAAATCTATATCAAGGAAATAAAGCCAGCATCTAATTACAACATTTAGTTGCTTCTTAAAAACCATTCAGTTTGCTTAATAAAACCTGATTCTATCAAATTCTGATATAATCTCCTACAGAAATGTTTTCCATTAAAGCTTATTTGTTTACTAGTGTAACTTTGTTTAGACCAAATTTTCTTTCACTGCAAATATCTAAGAGAAGCTAGGCACATAACTATAACAAACAGAACTAAAAACACAGGTGTCCTAAATGAAGAGACACAAAGCCTATATAATTTTGGCCTGTATAATTTTTCACCAGATCTGTTGGACTTTTCCCCCAGGGCCTAGTCATGCAAAACATTCCACTTAAACAACAAGTTTTACAATGCTTAAGAGATGAAAGATGCCGGGCTCCGTGGCTCAGCCTGTAATCCCGCGCCTTTGGGAGGCTGAGGTGAGTGGATTGCCTGAGCCCGCGGGTTCGAGATCCGCCTGGGCAGCGAGACCTCATCTCTACAATAAATCAAAAAATCAGCCGGGCGTGGTAGTGCATGCCTGTAATTCCAGCTACTCAGAAGGCTGAGGCGGAAGGATCGCCAGAGCCCAGCAGGTCGAGGCTGCGGTGGCCGGGAGCAGCTACTGCACTCCAGTCTGGGCGACAGAGTGAGACTCCAACTCAAAAAAAAAAAAAGAGATGAAAGATGAGACAATTAAAAAGAACAAACTATATTTTAAAATTGCCGTACACTTTCTCCCTCTTATTTAAGACTAATCTAAGCATTTTGATTTTACAAAGTTCCCAGCTGGGCCTATTCCCATGTTCTATGCTCTTGAACAGAAACCTCTCAAACCACTCTCTTTAGAATCAGTTTCTACGGCAATGTCTGAAAAAGAGTGCATCCGCTATGACTAAGCAAGGAGATACAGTCTTTACTTAACTGAATAAAAATAATTAATTTGATAGACTTTGCAATCTAATAAATTATACTATATATAATAAAACTGAATATTTTATTAGAACCAAGAATTATCACTGAATACTAAATTACACCTGAACAAAATCAAAGAGTACCTATAACATCTTCATCATAATCTAGTGATTACACTTTTTAAAATGTATTTTTAAATTACATGTATTCTGATTCCATGAAAATCAAAAAGAACTGTTAGAAAAAATTATTGCAATTAACATATTAAGACTTACTATGTATAAGTCATGATATGAGGTATAAAATACATACAAAAGCAATGATATTTTATACAATTCACACTGCCCTTCCTTTCATATACTGTTTCATCTAGTCCTCACCAAAATCCTATAGTGTCATCTCCATTTTACATAAAAAGAACACATTCAGAAACTTGCCCAAGTTTCACCCAAGCAGTAATAGCTGGTGCTAGGCTAGGACCAAGGATTTCTGACTTCAAGCCCAAAGTTCTCTCTACTAAATTTCTTTTTCCCCAAGAATAATCAGTCCCTTTTTTCCTCTAGCAGTCTACTTTGCTAAAGATAGCATACAAATGCCAAGAAAATGAATACAAAGTGCTACCTGCCAAAACGAAGGGCATAAAGGAATAATAACTAGTAGATGGACCAGTACTTTCCTACCGAGAAGATGTGAAGATCTGAACAGAGTCATAAAAGAAAGATGGAAAGAAAAGAAAAAGAGGGGACATATACAGAAGAAAGAGGTAGAAAGCACAAGGCATATTTAAGGTATATTAAAACTCATGGAGAGTTCACATTGGCAAGAGGCAAGGTAAGAAGGTGAATGGGGGCCCCTATTACACACTATGTTTCACTGATCACTGTTTATCGAGTGTATACTGTCAGGCATCATAAGCTCTTAACACACATGCATCATCTCACTTTCAAGGTACAACAGCCCCCCCACCCCCGAGTTTGTTTTCATTTTCCTTATTTTAAACTAGAAACTGTCACTTAGGAAGAGCTGATAATGTTCCCAAGATCACCCAGCTAGTAATTCTAAACAAGAGTGTCGGGCCTGCCTGTCTCCGACACCTGCACTCTTTTCCACCATACTATACGCTTTTAGGAAATGGACATGTCCTTTCTAATGGACAAACACAGGATCTGCACATTATAAGGGTGAAGAGAGGCCAGGCACAGCACAGTGTAAACCCAGCACTTTAGGAGGTCAAGGAAGGAAGACTGCTCAAGCTTAGGAATTCAAGACTAGCCTAAGCAACACTGTAAGATCTCGTCGCTACAAAAAATTTTTTAAAAAATTAGCCGGGTGTGGTGGTGTGTGCCTATGGTCCCAGCTACTCAGAAAGCTGATGCAGAAGTATTGCCTGAGCCCAGAGATCAAGACTACAGTGAGTCGTGATCATGCCAGCCTGGGCAAAAGAGTTAGACCCTGACTTAAAAAAAAAAAAATTACACTCCATGCTCTTCCTGAATGCTCCATTATGATGTAAATCATTCATTCACCTAGTATTTACTGAATGCATATGTAATCCAGGCAATGAGGATTTGGCCTAGTACCTGACCTCCTGGAGTTCAGCATCTAATACAGGAAACAGGCATTAAAATGGATGTTTTGATAACAGCAGCACAGAAGTACTACGGAAACGCAACCCAGTCTAGTCAGCAAATTTCTCCATGAGAGCCGCTGAGTAGATCTTATCTCCAGGGAGACAGCACAACCAGAGATTACATCCCTGACTGAGGGCTTAGCATGTGAATAGACCCAAAAGGTACAAATTAGGACTTCAAAAAAAGTTCTGAATTAGGGATAAAGATCTGAGAATCCATAAGAGGTTCTCCGGTTACCTAACTTTTCTACAACCACCCACAATCAGAAATTTTAAAAACATAAGCCTCAGGAAAAGAACCGAGGAATTCGATTGCAGAGTAGTAGCTGAAGGGATAGGTTTTCCAACTTTAAGCTACAGCAATGTGGGCCTTGCAACCAGGGTGATGAGAAGTGGAGAGGACCACTCCAGCACTACTCTAGGATTCCTGATAATGGCAGCATTGACAGCTTCAGGAGACAGCACCCTTCACACAGATACTGGTATCTGTACAGAATACAGAATACAGGATACAGAAACACCAGAAACAACAAAAAAGCTCGACCAGGTACAGCAGACATCAGCTGGGAGCTAGGAAGATCATGGCACTACTCTGCTCTAGGTGACTACAGCAGATCACGTTTTAGTTTTATGTCACTAGTGTGACATCACAGCAGCAAATTTCTCATTGTCACTAAGAGATCTCAGGCAAAAAGAGAAGGCTATCCATACCTAAGAGGAAGTAATGTTAAGTTACATAGCTTCTTGCCCAAGACTCAAAAGTAAGTGATAGTGTAAGTTTTCCGGTTACTATTGTTGTAGACTAAGTAATTAATTTGTATAATGCAGGCCTATGAATTTTGAGAGTAAGAGAAAAGTAAAAGGGGCACATTAAGGCAGCAAGGGATCCTGGAGGACTGAACAACACTCTTTAAAGTATTTAAGTAGCACCTGTAGTTCCAGCTACTTGGAAGGCTGAGGCGGAAGGATCGCCAGAGCCCAGCAGGTCAAGGCTGTGGTGGCCGGGAGCATGCCACTGCACTCCAGCCTGGGCGACAGAGTGAGACTCCAACTCAAAAATAAATAAATAATTTTAAATGTCTCCTTTTTATTAAACAGGTAATACATCAATGTAGAAAATATCCTACCCCCAAATACAGATACACAGGACAGTACCAGATTAACTCAACTGCTCTAAAAAGCCGTGGTAACTAGGATCTAGTCATCAAATAAAAGAGGTAAAAGAAACACCCATATTTAAATTATTTAGAACCTCATAAAAGTTAGCAGTTAAAATAAATGTTTAGAAACCTCATAGTCTCTCTAGATCATTTTGCTTTTGAAGATTAGTTTTAAAAGAATGATCAAAAGCTTAGTTCTAAACTCACAGCTAAAAAAGTTTAATCCTTTATATCCCCCAAAATTCCACAAGTCATATAAAATCTATTGTGTTTCTATAAATTAGTCTCTAAGTGAGAATCATAAGGAAAGGATTTACTTCTAACAATCAGTAAGTCACAATCTCAAGCTTGGCAATGACAAATGAATTAGGTAATCAATCCACAAATATAAACTGTCTTTGAAGATAGTAATAGGCAAGGTCAGCTGTTATTTCCCAAATACATACTCCACGCCAGAATTGTTCTTAGTTTTTTATAAATGAGGAAAGTGAGATTCAGAGGTTAAATGACTACAAACAGCAAGTATGTGACTACATCAGTCTTTCAGGGCTGCTGTACCAAAAACTGAAAGTCTTCAAAAAGAGAAATTTATTCACTCACAGTTCTGGAAGCCAAAAGTCCAAATTCAAGGTTGTCAGCAGGACCAAACTCTGAGGGTCTGGGTAGGGACTCCCTTGCCTCTTCCAGGCTTCTAGCAGTGGCCAACAATCCTAGGAGCTCTCTGGCTCTCCACTGTATTCCTCCATCTCTCCCTCTGCTGTTGCAAGGCATTCTCTGTACATCACTGTCTTCACATCATCTGCCCACTGTTATCTGTATCTATTTCTTCTCAAAAGCAGCACCAGTCATATTAGATAGGGATCTACCTTAATGAACTCATCTGAACTTGGTTGCATCTGTAAGGACCCCATTTCTGAATAAGGCCACATTCACAGATATCAGGAGTTAGGATTTCAACAAATCTTTTGGGGGAACACAATTCAGTGATAGAATCATATCAGTTTAGCTCCAAAGTTGCTATTCTTTCCATTAAACTGCACCACCACCTCCCATAATCTTTTTTTTCCCCTCTTCCCTCCCATAATCTTAAATAACATGAACCCTACAATAATTTGTATACGGATTTCAATTTAAAAGACACTCAATTATAAAATAAAATCTGTGCCAATCATTAATATGCTAATATTTTAAATAATACTATCCTTGTCTTTTTTTAAAATCTAAAATAAAGATGAAAAACTACAACTGCCGGTCTCGGTGGCTCAGCCTGTAATCCCACGCTTTGGGAGGCTGAGGTGAGTGGATTGCCTGAGCCCGCGGGTTCGAGACCCACCTGGGCAACTTGGCGAGACCTCATCTCTACAATAAATCAAAAATTAGCCAGGCATGGTAGCGCGTACCTG
>NW_007260307.1:896722-908957 GCF_000164805.1 Carlito syrichta
ACTGCACTCCAGTCTGGGTGACAGAGTGAGACTCCAACTCAAAAAAAAAAAAACAAACAACAACAAAAAAAGAAAAACAACAACTTTGTTGTGATTCGTAGTCATCATCCCAGGACCATCTTAATTATTTAGTTTGAAATAGGCACATTCACGGCCACTCTAGCATCGACCTGCTGGGCTCCGGCAATCCTTCAGTCTCAGTCAATCCTTCTGTCTCAGCCTTCCAAGTAGCCGGAACTACAGGTACACACTGCCATGTCTGGCTAATTTATTCATTTATTTATTATAGAGATGAGGTCTTGTCAAGTTGCCTGGGCTGATGTCAAACCCACAGGCTCAGGCAATCCACTCACCTCAGCCTCCCAAAGTGCCAGGATGACAGGCTGAGCCACCAAGCCCAGCCTGAAATTGGATTTCATAATACAAATTTCCTTACACAAAGTTTTTACATATGGCATTTAACTCACTTCTACAAATAAAAAATAAATAAATCCCACCATGAAGTTTGAGTTTCCCCCTCAAAAGTCTAACTAAAGTACCAAATTATAAAAACTGCTTATGACAAAACGGATGGAAAGTGCTTTGTTAATCATGCACCCCCCCACACAATATATGACAGGGTAGGTCAAAGAAACAAATAATTAATGAAGAAAGTAGGGTTTTGTATGAAACACTACTTTTATGTAGCTATAAAGAATGTCTCAATAGGAATGGCCTCTGCCTCTGTATCCCTTGCTCCTTCCCACCAAAATTCTCATGTTGCCTCATATCATGTGTCATCCATCACTGGTCTTATCTCTACTCCTAGTCCCATTTTTAAGTCCCTACTTGTATTCACTTGGTTGACTACATCTCCCTTCCCACTTGAAACTCCTACCATCTCTTTTTCCAATGCACGGTGGTCTTGTAAAAATTAAGCCCTACATATGTGGTTTAACTTTTTTTGTTTCACTAAACACTAGACTTACAAAAGAAAAAAATTCATAGTGATGGTTCATTGGATTCCTTAACCTCACACCCAACTGTGGTCTTCTGATTGATACCTCTAAAGGATACTGGCATTGAAACCAAGCAACCAAGGTCCAAACCTTGGCACCATCTTTGATATTAGTCCCCAAGTTCTGCTAATTCTTCCTCAGCAATATACTTACTATCCTTGAATTTGACTCTTCTGCTTCCATCACGGTTCAAACTTGGAGATCTCGGGCCAGTTTTTTAAAAGGGAGAAGAAAAAGTACATTAAGTACTTTTCTTAGAAGTATCTTTTTAAAAAGTCAAATAGAAACAAATAATTTCTAAACATTTTAAGAGGCTAAATATAATTGTATATGAGACCTGAGCGCTTAAAACAAAAGCCAGTTTGTTCACTATATTAGCAAACAATGCCATTAGATGCTTAAATGTCACATACATTCCTACATTTTAATTCATTTTAGAAATTAAACTACAAATTGATGTAATTGGTGGTTGGTCTAAGGCAGGGGTCCCTAACCCCCGGGCCACTGACACGTGCCGGGCTGCACAGCCAGAGGTGAGCGGCAGATGAGCCAGCAAAACTTCATCTGGATTGGCAGTTGCTTGCTCGCATCATCACCTGAGCTTCACCACCCGTCAGATGCTCAAAGAAGCACAAATCCTGTTGTGAACTGTGCATCAAGGATCAAGACTGCATGCTCCTTATGAGAATCTAATGCCTGATGACCTGAAGTGGGGCTGAGGCAGTGAAGCTAGCACTGGGAGCAGCTGCAAACACAGATGAACATCAATAGTGAAGTCTGACTGTACAACCTCCCCCACCCCCCTACCCCGCAGTCAGTGGGAAAACTGCCTTCCACAAAATCGGTCCCTGACGCCAAAAAGGTTGGGGACCGCTGGTCTAGGGTTTCCAATTTTTCAGAACTAATAAGTGTACAACAGTCTTTTCCTTCTAAAATAAGTCTCAAAAAATGTGTGTTTAGAAGGGTACTTGACGCCGTTTAAAAAAATGTACTCCCCGTTTGCTGCAGCATTTGCCAATTAACCTGTTCACTAAATTTTCAGCACTCTCCAGATTACTGTTCATAGGCAAACTTGTTTTGCCTTTAGATATGGATAGATATTATAGTTACGCAAGTTTGATCTTAAAGTATATAACATTTTCCTTGGCTGATTTCAGTAACTCCTTCAGACCCAAAATACCATTCTGATGATAAATTCTCAATAAACTGTTTTAAGATGTCTTGATTGGACCCACTGAGTTTCTTTCACTCATTCATTCTTTCACATCCAAGTTCCTATTAGGTGCCAGGCACTGTGCTACAGGATGGGAATACCCAATAGAAAAATACATTGTTCCACAAGAGAGTTTATAGACAAGCGGGATAGAAAGTCACATTTATCAAAATTACAGGATATAATATGATAATATGATGGGCTGTAAGCTAGCACTTACGGAATCTGAGAGAAACATATATACCAGGTGGGGAAAGAGAGGAAACAGAGAAGACTTTCCACGTTGACAATAACTAAATTTGTAAAATGAGGTAGAATAACAAAAGGAAGGTCATTTCAGGTAAAACTATCAGCATGCCACATTCCAGAAACTACAGGAGTTTGCTCTGGCTAGAGCAGAAGGAAGGAGAGTGGTAGGAGATGAGGCTGGAGAAGTAGAAAGGAGCCTACTACGAAAAAAACTGCATTCTACGTTAAGGAATTACACAGTATTCTGAATGCTAGAGGGAGCCAGCCAGAGGGTAAGTTTTAAGCAAGAGAATAAAATATTCAGACTAAGCTTTTGAAAAGATCTCATGTGCAGAGAGATTAAAGGGAATGCTAGGCCAGAGACAGAGAAAGTAGATAGAATGCTACTGCAATAATACAGGTGAGCAATGTTGAATGGCAGGAGAATTTTTTCACAAAACAGAGAGAAAGTAGAACCTACAGATGCAGAGGCTAGAGCTGAGATGAGGGCAAATGTGGATGGCAATGCCATTCACTGTCAGGTTCACGGTCACTCTTCATGTCACGAAATCAAAGGTCAGTGTTCTCAGTCCTGCTCTTCTGTAAGCCACAAGCAGCAGCATGTGGCACGGTGTGCACATGCTTTTCGTTGACACTGGTTTCCTTCCAAGATGCCACCTGGCTTTTCTCCTGCCTCACTGGCTGCCCCTTTTCAGTCTCCTTTGCTGGACTTCCTTCATCTCCCCAGCCTCTAAACACTGGAGGGACTCAGGGCTGTCTGTGAACCTTTCACTTTCCTTTGATCGCTAACTCTCAAGATTTCATCCCATCTTTTGCCTTTCTACATCAGCTATGCGAAATTACCCTCAAAACATGGAACTCTAGTCTCAGCCTTCCCCCGGACTCTAAATTCATACATTCAATTGCCTACTCATTATTTCCAACTTGGATGTCTAAAGGCATCTCATCCTAGCAAGTCAACTTTTGAACTATGTTCTGCTTCGACTTCCCAACCTCCTAATACTGACTGACACATTTAAAACCTTCTTTTCCTACAATCTTTTCCATCTTGAAAAATGACAACTCTGTCCTTCAGAGGAAGCCAAAATAACTTAAAGTTACCTTTGATTCTTCACTTTCTCACACCCCGCATTTCCACTGCATGACAAAATTCTACTAGCTCTCCTTCCACAATAATCATAAATCAAACTGCTTTTCGTTGCAACCATTCCACTGTGATCATCATCTCCTGCTTGAATTATTGCAATATCCTCTTAACCAGTTTCTCAGTGATATTATGATTTATAACAAGAAACATATATTTGATCTTTGCTCCCACAGAGCTCCTAAAACCCTTAGGTCTCCAGAGTGATAAGAGTATCTTTTGCATGCTAGTGAGATGTCTGATGGCTGGGGCCCCCTAAGTAGCTTCAGGATTGGTGCTGGTTAACAGGAAGACCAAGGCCTGAGTAGAACAGCCGAGGAGGGGAGAAGGGTTACAGGTTGAGTTGACCTTGACCAATGGCCAATGATTTAATCATTCATGGGTATGGAATGAAGCCTTCATAAAAACCCAAAAAGACAGGGTTCAGAGAGCTTCCAGATAGCCGAACACGTAGAGGTGCTTGGAGTGTGGCCCCCAGTGAATGTGTGGAAGCTTCACACCCCTTCCCCTTCCTTCGCCCCATACATCTCTTCCATCTAGCTATTCATCTGTGTCCTGTGTCCTATTCTGTATAATAAACGGGCTTCCCTGAGATCTGTGAGCCACTCCACCAAATAAATCAAACCCAAAGAGGGGTCATGGGAACCTCAACTTACAGCACATCGGTCAGATGTACAGGTCACATCTGGGACTTGCAAATGGCATCTTAAGTGTAGGGTTGGGGGGTAGTCTTATGGGACTGAGCCCCTAACTGAAGGATCTGCTGCTATCCCCTGATAGATAGTACCAGAACTCAACTCAATTATACAATCCTAGCTGGTGTGTACTGGAGAATCTCGTATCAGAACTGGATGGTGTAGGGGGGAAAAAGCCCCACACATCTGATGTCAGAAAAGTCCAGTGGTGTATGAGTAGGAAAAATGATGCTTTTTTCCCATCAGAAATACCCCGTTTCCCCTCTTATTCCCTGGGTAGTTTCTCTATGCCAAGGCCAGAGTGACCCTTTTAACCATAAGTGAAATCATGCCCCCTATCTATGCAAAACCTTCCGATCGTTTCCCATTACACCCAGTGTAGAGGCCAAACTCCTTACAGAGGCCTATGTGATATGCACCCCAGTACTTCACCACTCTATCCTCATCTTCAACTCTTCTCCTCCACTGTTCACGCTGCCTCAGCCATACTGGCCTCTCTGTTATTCCTCCAACAACCTACTAAAGCACATTCCTCAGCACCTATGCTCCTCCTGTTTCTTCTGCCCAGAACATTCTTCCCTCGAATATCAGTATGGTTCACTCTCTTACCTCTTTTAAATTTGCTCAAATTCAACCCCATCAACCCTTTCTTCATTTTTCTTCATAATACCTTCCACCATCTAACATGTTTCAGACATAGCGAATTAAGGAGTGAGTTAACTGGAGATAGGAATGGACGTTATCAACAATCTTTTCAAACATATTGAATAGAAAGAGAATACAAACCAGTCCCTAGAGGAAACAAAACAAGAGATCAGAGTGCTAGAGTAAGAATATCAGCTGCAAGATTAAGCAAAAGGCTTAACCTTAGACTCAACACCCTCTTAAAAAAAAAAGGGAGAGAATGTCACCTTTATAAAGTGTCACTATATCAACTGACATGATGTATGTTAAATTCTCAGCAGAGTTAACCCTCAAAAAGTGTTAATTATTATTCAAAGTTTTATTAAGAAATAGAATTAAGATAATCTGGGCATAATACTTGCATCTGAAGTCCCAGTTCAGGAGGCTGAGGTAGTAGGATCGCTTGAGGCCAGGGGTTTGAGACCAGCCTGACCAAAGTAGCAAGACCATCTCTAAAGTTTTATTTTCTTAACAAGTCAGCTATGGTAGCACATGCCTATAGTCTTTGCTACGTGGGAGGCCAAGATAGGAGGATCGCTTGAGCCTAGGAGTTCAAGGCTGCTGTGAGCTATGACCACACTACTGCACTCTAGCCTAAGTGATAGGGCGAGATCCTGTCTCAAAAAATTGAATAGAATTAAGATGGAAAATTTTTTATTTTTAAGGAGAAACTAGAACATATTTACATGCTGAACAGAGACAGAAAAAAGGCTGAAGAAAACGAGAGTGATACCATTCAATACTCCTATAACTTGTTTTAAAAAAAAACTTGTCTGCAAAGCCACACACCCAATTTGCTTTTCACATTACACATAATGTCTTTTACTATGAAATCAAGTTCAACTCAATATTTTATTAACTGCAGTGTCCAAAGTATTAGACTCTCACATCTAGATGATCTAGCTCTCACCCAAATGACATACCAATCTTCCTATAGTCCTATGTTGCAAGGACTGTTAACCCCTCACCCCAATTTCCATGCTACCTTTCTTCCATAGCATAAAACGAGAGTTTTTTACTAGCTGAGACCCTTGTCATCAGAATAAAAACTGTATTTTCAGCCTCTCTTGCAGTTAGAGTGGCCTTGTTATTAAGTGGAGGTAGTATGTAGCAGCTTCCAAGAATCTTCTTTAAAAGACCTTTATTTACAGTGGCTCGGCCTGTAATCCTGTGCTTTGGGAGGCTGAGGTGAGTGGATCACCTGAGCCTGCGGGTTCGAGACCCACCTGGGCAACTTGGTGAGACCTCATCTCTACAATAAATCAAAAAATTAGCCGGGCGTGGTAGCGCATGCCTGTAGTTCTAGCTACTTGGAAGGCTGAGGCGGAAGGATCACCGGAGCCCAGCAGGTAGAGGCTGCGGTGGCTGGGAGCGTGCCACTGTACTCCAGTCTGGACGACAGAGTGAGACTCTAACTCAAAAAAAAAAAAGATCTTTATTTATTTTTAAAAAAAAGAAAGAAAGAAAGAAAAGGCCTTTACCGCTATGTTCTTCATCCCTTCTCCCACACTGCTGCCTGGAAAAGGCAATTAGAACCTTAGCCTGGACCGTGAGCATGAGAGACAACTCTTAAGAATGGCAGGGCAGTAACCCAGACTAAGTGAGGACTCAGTGCAATAGAGCCTCTATATCTGCCTCTTACTGTGTTCCTAAGGCATTTTATAGGAGAATGAAAATTGCACTCATTGCTGAACCCAATTCTGTCATTTTTCTGGTTTAATATATTCATTATCAAATACCCAAAACTATCCACAACCGGCACCAGCTAATTCGCCTCTATTCCTATTTTATCTATATACTTTTTTATTTCCTGCCACTAGATGATTGCTCACATTAATCACCTTTCTTGGGATGCATCCAGACCTCTCCTTTTTTCTTAATTTTTTTTTCTTGAGTCAGGGATCTCTGTCACGACTCACCACAACCTCAACTCCTGGACTCAGGCAAATCTTCCGCCTCAGGCTCCCAAGTCGCTAAGACTACAGATGCATGCCACCATGCCCGGCTAACTTATTTTTTGTAGAGATGAGGTCTCGCTATGTTGTCTAGGCTGGTCTCAAATGATCTCCTGTGTCAGCCTCCCAAAGTGCTAGGGTAACAGGTGTGAACCACTGCGCCCAACCCAAACCTGCCCTTTAGAAGTGCTATTTATCCTTCAAGTTCAGCTCAGAGCCCACTTCCTACGCAAAGCTTTCCACGGTCAGAAGAGACAAACATGCTCGTATCTTTCTTTGAACTACTAAATCATATTCTGTCTGTGCCACTCACCCAGCAATGCTGTTTTCCTGCTATTGTGTTTGCTTCATCTTCCCCCAAAGATTCCAGGTTCCTTAAGGAAGGCCTTTTGTTTTAAAAAAGGGTTGGACACCACAGCGGATTCTGCCTATTCCCTGTCCCACCTCTAAAAATAAAGGGGGGGGTGGAGGTCAGGGAAAGGAGGTCTTGTCCCCAAATTCCTTCTAATACTATGCCTAGAGATGAACTCTGTATAGAAAATGCCCAATGTTGGTTAAAATATTTGATAAATTTAACTCAGTATATGAGTTTTGACCATCAAATAACCACAAGATCCTGTGTCAGCTAAAATTCAAGGGCACCCTGACCTAATGTGCAGATTATAATAAAATCTTTTGGGTGTAACAACCTATCAGCTCTCAAAAAACAAAGTTCACATAAAAGTACAGTTTTTATCTTAGAAAGAAAATAGGCTATCAAGTAGAAGAGGAGCTACAGTTTTCTTATTTTAGAAAATTAATGCTTATTAAATGTCAAAAGCCTCGGTGGCTTAGCCTGTAATACCAGTACTTTGGGAGGCCGAGGTGAGTGGATTGCCTGAGCTCGCGGGTTTGAGACCCGCCCGGGCAACTTGGCAAGACTTCATCTCTACAATAAATCAAAAACTAGCCAGGCGTGGTAGTACAAGCCTGTAGTTACGGCTACTTGGAAGGCTGAGGTGGAAAGATCGCCGGAGTCCAGCAGGTCCAGGCTGCAGTGGCCGGGAGCGGCCACTGCACTCCAGTCTGGGTGACAGAGTGAGACTCCAACTCAAATAAATAAATAAATAAATAAACAAACAAATAAATAAATGTCAAAAGCACAGAAGGCGAAGTGCAGAATACAATGATAGTGTAGAGACTTGCTCATTAGCTTAAATCCAAGGCAATGAACCAGAGGCAGAATAGAACAGTTACAGGTGAGTAGATCAGCTTAAGAGTTATCGTATTTCTGTTTTGTTTTGCTACCACTGTAACTGTTAGCCTAAATCAAATTGGCATTTCTTCTTGGTAATTCTAAAAATACATCCTACTCCTAAGAAACAGATGGAATTCAATGCGGTGGGAAAGGAGGAATTTAAAGGACATGCATTTTTTTTTTTACACTGTATAGAAGGAGAACTGGAAAACTTCCATTTTGAATGTAAATTTGTCTAAAAGAAAATCAATATAAGACCTAAACAGATCACTTAACAAAATGCTGAGTAATAAGGTAAAGGTAAAAATGATATTTCAAGTACCCCCTTGAACAAATTATTCCATATTAAAGAATTTATCTGGAGTTTCTTCTTGAGGCTCTAATGAACACCCCCAAGTAAAACTTTCGAAAGCAACTTTGTTTACACTGCTTGCATCTTATCTGACTGTGACCAAGAAAAGAATAATGATGTTACCTGAACCAAAATTAACGGTAAGTTTTGCTAAAGTATTTTATATCTACTAAGTCTGTACAAAGGACAGGAAGACATAAGCAATTACCAGGGATCATTACAACTACAACTACCTTGAATGATTACTGAGGACCAGAATGTGTAAATTAAACACAGGTATTTTTGTAGCAAATGCTAAATTTGCCAGTATGATTCTTTAAAACTCTAAGTCAAGAGCAGGAATTCTTTTCTGTCAAGGGTCAGAAAGTAAATATTTCAGGTTTTGCAGTCCAAGAGGCAAAGTCAAGGATACTATATACATAAGTTCTTATGTAACAAGAGAGGAACCAAATTTGCACCCATTTTTATTGCCAAAATTCAAAATAAAATAATGTGTACAATTTTTTGATAGTGTGGGTCTACTAGTGGAAATAACATTGCAAATAATTGGGTTTCAAAGTTAGTGCTCTCTATCATCAAATTGATCGCAAATGTTCATCTGGAAAACCATTCCCAGTTTTGGACCATGCAAAACATTCCAGCCAGCCATTTACGTTGTGATCCCTTGATCTAAGTACTGAAATTACCTGAGAAACAAGTTAAAAAACGAACACCACAAACCTTAATTTCCAAGTCTGCTTCTAAGTAACTAAAATCAATTCGAATATTAAAATCGTCAAACTTCTTAACATAAAATGCCTAATCATTTCTAGAGAGCAACTTAGTCTTCCTTGACTCTTAAAGATCACTAAAGGCAGATGAGAAATTTAATTTTAAAAATCTTAAATCTAAGATTTCAATTTATACAGAAGTAAAAGCATAAGTAAAAATACATTTATTATCAGAAATTAGAACAACAGCAAATAATCAGGATTAAGTAATGGAGGGTAGTGCCTTAAAGAATAATAAGGCAAAGAAAAGAAAAGCTGGGCTACAAGGTGCTCACTCTTGTACAGTAATCCCAGCATTTTGGGAGGCTGAGGCAGGCAGATTGCTTAAGGCCAGAAGTTCAAGACCAGTCTGGGCCACACAGGGGAGACCGTGTCTCTCTACAAAAAAATTTAAAAATAGCTGGGCTTGGTGGCACATGCCCGTAGTACCAGTTACTAGGAAGGCTGAGGTGGAAGAATCACTTGCGCCAAGATCTCGAGACTGCAGTGAGCTATAATCTGCATTTCAGCCTGGGCAACAGAGCAAGATGCTGTCTTTAAAATAAAAAGGAGGAGCTGGGCTCGGTGGCTCAGCCTGTAATCCCGCACCTTGGGAGGCTGAGGTGAGTGGATTGCCTGAGCCCGCGGGTTCAAGACCCACCTGGGCAACTTGGCAAGACCTCATCTCTACAATAAAACAAAAATTAGCCAGGCATGGTAGTGCGTGCCTGTAGTTCCAGCAACCACTTACTTTTAATAACCCTCAGCATATTTTAATCTAAACTAGCGATCAACAAAGGGTGGAGAACAAGCGGAAACAAGTATGTACATTTGGGGAAATTTCTCGAGGTTTTTCTAATAACTATAAACCCAGTTCAGAACTGTTTCTCTACAGATTTAACACCCAAAATGTTAAAAAAAAATATGTGTCTTCTTTCTGCACAACCATATGTCAATGTTGGTACAAAATTCCCAATTATTCTTAACTTTCATTTCCTCTTGTTTCAAAGGTGATACAATTTGAACACACATTTTTAAAAAAACATATTTAAGTTGGAAGTCATAGAATTTTGGAGTTGAACAGGCTCTTACAGATCATCTAATCTGAATCTTTTGGTTCTTCAAGTAAAGGATCTGGACTCAAAATTACGCCTCCAATCAGAGCTGGGATTTCACTTGAATGCCCTTAGGTTTCAGTGCCCTTTTAACCACATTAAGTTGCAGCAGACTGTCAAGCAATTTGAAATCAGAATTACATATGAGAACTATTTAAGAAATGTCCATCTCATCTAACTACTTAGTGATTTTATTTTATTTTATTTCAAAACGCAAAAGTTTTAAAGAAAGCAAAATATTTATTTGTATACTACAGTAAATATTAACAGAAGTCAGTTCTGATAATTTTGTAAATACTCATTGATACAAAATTCCAAGTTACTGCTACTTTCATCTTAATAATTCACTAAGTTTAAATAAAATGATTCAAATTTCTAATGTTGAATTATTTTCTTCTACTTTACTAACATTACAGTAAAAATCTTAGCACAATGTTAAAGTTTAAAGCTGGGAATCAAGACATCTGTGTTTCAGTCTCTGTACAAGGGTACTCAACTAGTTTACTGTCAAATCAACCAATTTCTCATCTTCAAAGGATCATCAAAACTTAGTGGCAGACGTTTTATCTATATTGCTTCTAATCGTCACCATCTTAGAAAATATGTATTATTCTAAGTATTTTACAGATGAGGAAACTGAGGCACAGAGAGAGAGATTAAGTAAGTTTTCCAAGAAACTGAGCTAGTTAGTGGCTGAGCTGGAATTTAAATCCAGTTTGGCCTGACCCCAGTTAGAGCCCACATTCCTGGCATGATATCACTTTGCTCATATACTTATATAACGCGTAATCCCAGTCTAGAGTGGCTAGGAGGACAGGACGTACTATACTTGCAGAACTATTAGGGAGATAAAAACGATGCAATAAAAACACACCCTGAAAAAATACACTGTGACACTTTCTCTAATTATCCCACAGAAAATGACTTGTTAGAAAAAGATTTAAAAACCAACTGTGCTATAGATACGATTCCTATTACTGTTATTAACACTAAAGTAAGAACTGTACAATTTTTTTTTAATCGTGCTTTTAGAGATAACACTGGGTATCTGGAAACCAGGTGCCCCATTCCTATTTCAGTCGTTAAAAATTACTCTGAAAGTTCCATTAAACCACATAAATAGCATTTAGTAAAAAGTGTGTGTGTGTGTGCGTGTGTGCGTGTGTGCGTGTGTGTGTGTGTGTGTGTGTGTAAGAGAAGGTATCAAGAGAACGTGGGAACAGTCTCGGCCCTTTCAGATAAAAACACGCGCACATACTCAAGAAAACAGGATGAGCAGATGATAAATATTGAACGCCTATACAGTATTTACATTCTACTATCAACCCATCCTCATCCCTGCAGATGGCTAAAGGCACTGCGATTGCTGCTCGAAAAGAAGGCAAAATGCTTCCCGGGCCCACCTCATCAACAAGGGCACCGGAACAATGAACATCTGCATACCTAACCCTGAATAGTAACCGACCAAAATTACAAGAGGGAGGGAGGGAGAGAACTTTCTTTTCGGGGCTGGGATGAGCAAAACGCCCAGCAAGATGTTCAGCAGCCAGTGCACGACTTAATCCCTGTGTGTGGCCATGGGCTCTTTTGGTCAAGTTCAAAATCAACGGGAGGAGGAAAAAAACCTGCAGCCCGAGAGCAAAAGCAGAACTGAAGTCTCAGGTTACCTGCTCCCTCCGTCGGGCTCGACACCAAAACATCTCGTGGGCGCAGAACGAAAGATCCCCTGCAGGCTTCACGACAACTTTCACCCCAGCGCCGGCAGGACCCCCAGGACCCTTCCCAGCGGCGGGCCCAGCCCCGCGCGGCTCACGGCATGCCGGCCCGTCCATCCTCCCGGGGGG
>NW_007260307.1:909072-957285 GCF_000164805.1 Carlito syrichta
CCGCCCTCCCCCCTCACCTCGATCTCGCGGATGTTGTTGGAGGTGACGAAGATGCCGATGCCGATGGGGATGAAGATGAGGCCGATGATGAAGAAGGTGGGCAGCACCGTGCCGGCCGTGAGGATGGGCTGCCAGGCGGGTAGCCGTTGCTGCTTGAAGGCCGTGTTGTCGGGCCTCCGGGTCTTCGCGGGCCCCCCCGGGGCGCACGGGGGCCCGCCGTCCACCTCATCCTTGGCGTTGTAGTTCATCGCCATCGACCCCGGGGCGCGGCTTCGCGACGCGCAGGTGGACAGCCCAGGGGACCCGCCGGCCGACCCCGACAAGACGCGCAGGCGCCGCCGCTCCCGCCCCTGGCGTCGAGGCGGAAGGGGCGGGACAGTCCCCGGCAGAGGCCGCCGACCGGAAGCGAAAGTCGGCAAGAGACCAGGGAGAGGGGAAGGAAGGAGAAGACTGAGGGACCAGGGGAAGAGGGCGGAAGGGGGCGGGAAAAGGCGGACGCACCCGGATCATCCGCCTTGTGACGACAGCGGGACGGGCTCGGCCCCTGGAGCGGAAAGCCACGTGGGCGCATGCGCATGCCAGCGGGCGGGCGTGTCCGCGCGTGCGCCGTCGGCGCGCCCCCCATCGCCCTCGACACCTTCGTGGCGTGCGTACCTGGCGTGCTGCGAAATGGCGGCCGCTCCGGGCCTGCCTCCCGCTTCGGCGGCCGTCACCGACCCCCAGCGGGCGACCGAGCGGCCTTTCTGGTGGCTTCGACGCCGGGAAGGTTTCTCTTCTTATCTCGGCGCCTTGTCGGGCGGGAGGAGTCTCGAGCCTGCGGACGCGGGCAGGCCTGGCTCGGGCGGGGGCGCCGCGACACTCTCGGGTCCGAGCGCGAAAGTCGCCGCTCGAGGTGCGGGCGAGACCTCGGTCGGGTCGAGGGGCGCCGTCGCGACGGGGCCTGACCCCCCAGTTTGGCCCCGGGGACGGCCCCCCGCCGACTCCCCCGTCGGTGTCCGAGCTCCCGGTTGCCCAGAGTCGGGGCGCGTCCTGGAGCCGCCGCGGCTTCTCCTTTTGCTGTTGACAATCAAAGACCGGAACGTCTGCGGCATCGCTGTAAGAGGAGCTCCTCCTTAGACCCTTTTAAGCCGCCAGGTTTTCCGCGGACCCCGGAGATACGATCCGAAAAGTGGCCGAATCGGAATCCCAAAGCGGCGTAGACGCTGCAGGCGAGTGATGCCTATGGCCCAAATTTTAAAGGTCCGCAATGCTGCCCCCGTGGACCAGATGGAGGACTTCTGTTTCTTTGCACCTTTCTGCATTTTCCAAGATTTCTCCCACGAGCATATGTTGTTTGTGAAATTTAAGTGATTTTGCTGGCACCTTTGAAATCCAGACCAGAGAGTCAGTGACCTTATCTGAAAACACATGCCCTAACTATTTCTGTTTCAGGGCTTCGTTTGTAATGATGCCTCATTGCAAAGGAAAACTGAAGAGTTCTGGGTCCTCGCCGTTGACAGCGAGATTTTTTTTATTTTTTTTTTCCAAAATGACCGGGAGTCTCAAGAATGCGGGCCAATCAGATACTTAGTTGGCAGAGCTTAGAGGAGTATGATGTTTGGGGCCTTCTGATGGCTGATTTGCTTGGGTCTGCCCTTAGGCAGCATTCGTTATCTCTCAGGTTCTTAGCACTGCTCACACACTTAGGTCTATTTTGTTTTGGCCTGTGAAGTTTACCTATATCCGCAGGCTTGGTTGGAGAACAGTCTATCACTACACGACTCCTTTTGTTTTTTGTTGGGGTGCAATTCAGGGTTAAGTATACAAATATTCATTGTGCAGTTACCCTTGTTGGTGAGGTGTGCCCTCCCCCTTCCCCAGGCAGATTTCCACTACTGTCAATCTTGCCCCCCCCCACAGTTTCCCCGCTACTGTCAATCCTTTTCTTATAGTATTACAGTAGTTGTTCAAGGTGCACTTAAGAATGAGAACATGTGATACTCAGTTCAGGCCAATATCCTTGATGAACATAGATGCTAAAATTCTCAACAAGATCCTAGCAAACCAGATTCAACACTTCTCAAAAATCATCCACCACGACCAAGTAGGCTTCATCCTCGGGATGCAAGGCAGGTTCAACATTCAGAAGACATAAATGTAATTAAATACATCAACAATCGTAAAAACAAAAACCACATGATTATATCATTAGATGCAGAAAAAGCTTTTGATAAAATCCAGCACCCCTTCTTGATAAAAACCCTTTTGTTTTACTGAGTTTCCTTAGTAAAAATGTATGTCACGATATGGGTCGAAATGCAAAAGTACTTGCATAAAAGGCAAGTTTTCCCTCCCCGTTTCTGCTTACGTCCTTATGTCCACTAAATCTGATAGTTCCTTCATTGACTGGCTGTTCCAGCATTCTGCATAAATGGTCAATTATTTTGCCATTAGTTTTTGCTGCTGTTGTGATCTGAGTGGACACAATGTATTTATTTCCTTTTTCTTTAATTTTGTTTGCTGTTAGGAAAGACTAAGTTAATTCCTTGTCTCTTTGACTAGAAATCCCATTTTGACCAAAATAGACTTAGAGAACTGTACTTCCCTAGGTTCTTGTCCAAAACTTACATTTTCAAGATGAGGTCCAAATGGGTGAAATTGCTTTTCCAGGTCTCTTGATATCCCTCTGACTCTGCAGCCACACTTCACCCAGCTAAAATATTTCTTTCACTTCTTAATCATTATCTCAGGGGACTAAGAATTTTATAGTTTCCATGGTCACACATTGTTTTATGATAGGCCTTGCTAGGTAGTTTTTCATTTAGTCTGCTGAAGTGGGAGTTTTTCAAAGGAAAGTGTTTTTTAGCATTTCTGGGCAACAAAAGAGAATGATTATTCTCACAGCGGATTACCAGTGTGTACATATTCAAACTGGTTGCTAGGGGTGACTGTGAGTGGATGATACATTTAGATAACAGTTGTATTGTTCATGTGCCCATTCCAGGTAAAAGTGGAATTTATGTGACTAAATGACATTTATTAATGCTATCAGCGCAACATAGTCAGTATGCAGTCAATACATGAGCCCAAATATGAAAGTGAATCCAAAGTGATAAAACAGGCAAACCTGACAACCTTAAGAGGTGTGTATACTTAGCTTTTCAAGGGGAAGTTTTACACAATTTTCAGTTTTCGTTTATTTGCTATATTTCACAGCCCTCAGTAGCCAGAGAAAAACAACAAGTGCTTCCACTGTTCTGGTGCTACTTTGCAGGGGGCAGAATATCCCTCCTCTCACCTGGGCAGAACCTGGGCCCTTCCAGTCCTTCAGATGGACACTGCAGCCGCCAGGACTCTGGTTAGCTGCCCCTCCCCCAGCTAGACAGTGGGGCACCCAAAAACAGCATCTTGCAGGGGATGGTGGCAGAAACGTCCACGTGGCAAACAAGCCAATGGTGCTCCCACCTGAAGCAGGGTGTGTAGAATCGCACACTCACGTTTGCATTAAGTCGAGAGAGACAAACGATCGCAAACGCATGCCATGCAGAAGCCGCAATGGCATGCATGAGGAAAATAATCGGAGGAAAAAAATAGAGAAGAATAAGTTTTGGGTAACTTAGGAAATGAAAGGGAGGACACTGACCTTTTTGCTGCTTGGCCAAAGAAGATCTGCCCCACAGATTTGTTTGTTGGACTTCTTTGATGTATGGTGGGCTTTAGCCCCCTGACTTTTAGCCACATTCAAACCATTTCATTCACACCTGTAACTTAAGGATGTTTCAGAAAGTTGAAGAAGGCTGACAAGTGTGTCATAGCTTTTACTGGCATGAGTTTCAGAGAAAGTTCTTGGTGATTTGAACATGGTTTGAATTGTCTTCAGTAACTGTGTAATATCTTGACTTGTTTATTTTTTGCAAGAAAAAAAAAAATCTCTTTTTTTCCTATTTATTTAACCATGGCAGCTTAGAGAACTTCGGTGGAACTATGATATTTATTTTTAATTATTTTTAATTGTCTCAGAGGACTTTTGGAAAGAGTGATGTAGCATTTTTTGTTTTGTTTTGTTTTGTTTTTTGTTTTTGTTTTTGAGTTGGTGTCTCTCTCTGTCACCCAGACTGGAGTGCAGTGGCCGCTCCTGGCCACTGCAGCCTCGAACTGCTGGGCTCCTGCGATCCTTCTGCCTCAGCCTTCCAAGTAGCTGGAACTATAGGCACACCCTACCACGCTCAGCTAATTTTTGATTTATTGTAGAGATGAGGGCTCACCGAAGTTGCCCAGGCGGGTCTCGAACCCGCAGGCTCAGGCAATCCACCCACCTCAGCCTCCCAAAGCGGGGAATTACAGGCTGAGCCACCGAGCCCAGCTGATGTAGCATTTTATAAGAAATTTGATTTCCTGCATTTATTACATCAGAGTGATTCAAACTAACTTTGAAAAATTACTTTTTAAAATTGACCGTTTTCTGATTTTCCCAACTCTTTCAGTTAGATATTTAATGAAATCCTTTTATTCTGACATTAAAAGATTGTCCGATTAGCATTGGTGTTGTGGGAAGGATTTTGTAAGTCCTTGAGTAACCAGTCAATAATCAGGAAAATGAACCAAACAAGATTTTTTTCATGGTTAATGTCACTAGAGAAAAGAGCGGTGACACCAAAATTCCTTTGTTGAAAGCCTAAGAACTTTGTTTTGAGGAGGAAATGCTGTTTCATTTCTCATAATTTAATAGTTTCTCTAAATGAAAGATTATAGTAATAACCAGACCTCAGACTTCCACTACAGAGACTCTCTCAGTTGATTACATCCCCGTGGCACTATTTTTTCAGTAGGTGCTGTCAATTATAGATAAGGTCTTTCCTTCAAATATGGTGCTGTCATCTCTAGGTTGACAGCTAGCTGACATCTGTTACATGTATAACAGTGAAATTAATTATTTAAAAAGGGAGGTAGAGGAGAGA
The DNA here is from genome assembly GCF_000164805.1 of Carlito syrichta. NCBI lineage: Eukaryota > Metazoa > Chordata > Mammalia > Primates > Tarsiidae > Carlito > Carlito syrichta. The sequence goes on from NW_007260307.1 coordinate 914,010, forward strand.
AGAGGCTTTCTTAGCTTATTCCATGAGAATGATCAAGAGATACAGGAAAGATCTTTTTAAAAATGTTAATCCTTTATAAATTACATGTTTGGACTATTTTTAGACTTATTTGAAACATTCTTTTCTATTTTTCCATGTTTTACAATATTGAAAATCTGGGGGGGGGAGCATTTCCTCATTTGTTTTTTGAAATGCTTGAACCACTACTACCTCATTCTTTAAAATAACTTGTACATATTCTTGAGGGATCTTCACAAAATGGACTTAGATGTGAAAGTCGACTTTTGTTGAGCCTCAGAAATGAAACACATTTTTTAGTCGGTGGCACTCAATATGTATGACCGCAAGTCCAAGACCGAGGGCTTTCCTCTGACCAGCACACTGTGAGGCACAAGGTAGGGTTCAACAAGCTGTTCCACATCACCGTTTTTAAAGTCACTTCTGTCGTGTCTACACTGCTTTGGTATTCTGATTTAGCCACTTTTTTTTGTTTTGTTTTTTTGTTGAGTTGGATTCTCACTCTGTCACCCAGACTGGAGTGCAGTGGCCGCTCCCGGCCACCACAGCCTCGACCTGCTGGGCTCCGGCAATCCTTCCGCCTCAGCCTTCCAAGTAGCTGGAATTACAGGCATGCACTGCCACACCTGGCTGATTTTTTTTTTATTATTATTTATTGTAGAGATGAGGTCTCGCCAAGTTGCCCAGGCGGGTCTCGAACCCGCGGGCTCAGGCAATTCACTCACCTCAGCCTCCCAAAGGCGTGGGATTGCAGGCTGAGCCACGGAGCCCAGCTTAGCCACTTTTTATATTGTACTTCCTTGGGTCATTAAATACTTGGAAGTTTAAAAGTGTCTAAGGAGTATCTCACTTTATAGTAGTGCTATATATGTTCAGGCCTTTGATTATTAACAGTCAAAGGAAAAGTCACTGAGGCATCTGGAAGGAGTCGTCTGCACTCGCTGTCTTGGCTTCCTTAACCCAGTCACTCAGCAACCCAGGGTTCCCTGGCTGCAGGCCCTGCCTCCACTGAAACTGCCCTCCTTGCTGATTCCCACTCATCCTTCAAGATTCGGGTCAGGAGCCAATTTAAGGAATATTTATTTGACCCCTTGGGCAAAACTAAGAGCGGTTCTCCAAGCTCAAGGCAACTTGTACAAACCTGTGTCCTTGAGCTTACCATAAAGTATTGGCAAATATCTGTCTGCCTGAGAAACATTGATTTCTAGGTCCCCATCACCTGGCAAAGCGCTGTAAAAGGTACTTGATAACCCTTGAACTGACCACACCTACTCTCAATGAACTGATGTTAGTAGAAGAGAGAACTTGCCAACAAACAAGTACAATGAGGTCAGCGCCATATAAGATGTGCATTCAGGGAGTCATAGGAGCTCTGAGGCGGGACCACACCCCATCCCCTTTATGACGTCAATGACCAAAGTGTGAGAAAATTGGAAATAAGGTCAGCCGATGACTGTGGTTCTCCACCTAGGAGAATAAAGAAAATTGAGTCTTAGGCTACACAGCCTATAAATGTTGGACCAGAGGTGTGCCCTGGGTGATCATGTTCTTTTTCTCAAGCAAGATCTTGGCAGGTTTTGGTTGCCATGGAAGCAGACGTCTCTGGTGCCTCCATTTCTGGGAGATACTAAGTTTGTGGTCCCACTGTTTGCACCAGTGTTCCATGTGGCCAGTGTGTGGCATCTTTGTGAAGTGAAAACACGCTTTTCTTGCTAAGGTAGTGTAAACAACCTTATGGTCTGTTGAAACTCTTGTCTGTGTAGAGGGCATATCTTCCTTTAAAATCAGCGATTTTTGAGGGTCTTAACTTATTTAGTTCAATTGACCTACATCTGAAATCTTCAGTGGGCACTTGGGTGTCTGCAAGGGAATTATCAGCAACCAGAACAATCTTATGAACAAGATCTGGCACAGAATACACTGACTGAGGGGCAGCTCCCAAAACAACCCTTTGGGATTAGGAGTCAATAATTAGGTTCCTACAAAACACCCTGCCATCTGCCTAAACATGTGTCTTGCTATCAAGGAGGAGAGTGAACTATGCACTGAAAGCCAAAAAAGAGTGGTTGCAGTCATGGAAAAGGTCTTTGAATACTGGGGGAAAGGATGTAGGGCAGTTGAAGGAAGGGTAGGACAAGGCCATTTCCCAGAAGGAACTAATCGCCTTTCACAAACATTTATGCAGTGTCTGGCATGTTAGTCCTGCTTTTGAGAGGCTTACTAACCGGAAGACAGCTTTGTACACCAGCGCCAGTCAGTATGAGGTAGAATGGGACAGATGGGCTCCTAGAAGAACGAAAATAAGTTTTCACCTCAAAAGTGCTCAGCCAGGCACAGTAATTCACGCCTGTGGGATGCTGAGACAAGAGGATTGCTTGAGCCCAGGAGTTTGAGAACAGCCTGGGCAACATAGCAAGCCCATGTCTCTAAAAAAAAAATCAAAAAATTAGCTTGGCATGGCAATGCACGTGTAGGACTGGGGATAATGCCAGGGAAAACTAAGGGATGATTAGTTGTCTTTAAAAAAAAAAAAAAAAAGAATTACCTGTGAAATCTAGGCAGCTGGATTCCAACATGTCTGTGGATCAGGTTGCTGGAACAACCAAGTCAGTGAGGGTTGCCTCAAGTGATGCACTTGAAGGGAGGCCTCAGTATTGGACATCCTTTATGGGTTCCTTGGGATATTATTAAACACAAATTTCAAAAGTAGATTTTAATGCTTCTTTTTTTTTTCTAAAGAGCGTGGTGCAACATACCCTATTGCCAACAAGCATGGGGCCCAGAGAAGCTGCTCTGGTCTTCTTTCCCAAGGAAAAGCCTCTTGCTCATTAGAGGTGACTCCAGCCCGGGGTTCAAGGATAACAAATCCACTTAAGCAAATATGAGGCAGAGCCTGTGACGACTCCTCTTGGGAAGGCTTGAGATCAACAGAAGATGACTTTCAGCTGGCGTGGAGAAGAACCCAGCCTACCATCTTGCTTTCAGCATCAACCTTGCCTGCCTTTTGAAAGGCAGAGCTTTAAATAATAAACAAGAGACACTCATTCCTTTGTCCCAAATAAGGCAAAGATACGTTGGTATTGGGCAGAACCAATAGAGCACCATTTCTGGCACAGGGCTGATAAAAAAGGAGTCAGAGCGCAGTCCCACCCTCACCCCATCACGCTTTGCCTTTTGCAGAGCTGTGGGGTTGCCAGAGCTGCAGGAGCCTCTGCCCTGCTGAGTGACCTACTCTTAGCCTGACAGCAGCAGCGAGATCATATCTGAATATTCACGAACAAGTCATTTGGTGAGGACAAAGCCAGGAGGGAGCCCCTTGAGCCTGTTTCCATTTCTTGATGTCTTACAATCTTCATCTTGCTGCAGAATCACACTGTGGTGAACCCAGTGGAAAAGCATCCCTCATTCTGGCAGCCCTGCTGCTGTTCCACATCTGCTCATCCATAGTAAAAGACCACATTTTTACAAAAGCATGAGATGCAGAAGCGACAACTATTTTACAGCAAATCATTTTAAATGAAAAGACGGTTGCATACTCAGTTTAAATGATTTTAATTTGGTGAATATTATGTTCCAATTCAAAAAAGAATATTGCACAGCACTTTAATATTACAGTTGTTCTTTTTCTCACACTCAGGTGAGATCTTGATAAACACATCTGACTTTGAAAGTAACAGAAAATGTCTTAGTTGGTTAAACAATTTCAATGACCTGTGAAGAACTGAAAGCAGGATATTACAGTCATATAAAAGGTAAGTACACATCCATAAATTCACTTGGCGTCAGTGAAAAATGATAAGCCTCTCATATACTTAATAAAACATAAGGGAGACAAAATTTTAAATGGTGTGAAAATAGACTAAAATTTTTAATGCACATTTTTGCTTTTGAAAATTCTTTAGACCTGTAAGAATTCTAAGAATATCTGATCACATTATAAGTCTCATACTGGAGAAGCTAACACTTGATAATTTTAAAACAAAATCCAAATTAAATAAATATAGTTCCATGCTATTAATATGACAAAATCTGTGATGGTAGGGTAAAATTACCCCAGATAACAAGCAAAAAACAATACCAGAGAATAAATGTATCTTGTCTTGGCATCTATAAACATTTCTCCTTAAACTTATAAATCTACAGCATTTTTCCTAAGTAATGAACACAGTTATCGTCACGTTTTTATGGAGGAAATGCTGAAAAGAAAAAAAAATACTAATGGTCATTAGGCCAAAGTTAATTCCACCAAACTCTCTATGTTTATATATTGCAGTGATTTTTATTTCTTTTCCCCTTCGCCTTCTAATTAGTATTTTCAGCAGAGGTGGGGCACTAGGGGACACAGAGAGGGACGCATGCCTTAGGTGCCAATTGTGCTTTTTTAACTTCTGCTTTATACATTTGCTGTGGTTAGATTTGTTACTCATCAGGTTCATGAACATATTCTACTGCTATATTTTGTATTCATGTTCAGGACAATTCAACCACAGCCTTAAGAGAAAAGGCAAACACATAACATCGCCTGATACACCATTTACTATTGCTCTATTGCTATTTTACAGACTGTGAATTATTTCATTAGTGTTGGTGTCTCTGTTCATGCTTAAACTAAAGATTCTGCGCCATGAGTTTTTTTATGGCTGTCCTAAGATGAATTCTTCACATTTTATGAACATTCCAGGCATTTGGCATCTGTTGTATTTACTCTGTCCACTTCACCAAGCCCAAATGTTTTGTGAAATTAAAAAAAAAAAAGCCAGGCTTGGTGGCTCAGCCTGTAATTCCGCGCCTTTGGGAGGCTGAAGTGAGCGGATTGCCTGATCCCGCGGGTTCGAGACCCGCCTGAGCAGGCGAGACCTCATCTCTACAATAAATCAAAAAATTAGCCGAGCATGGTAGCGCGTGCCTGTAGTTCCAGCTATGGAAGGCTGAGGCGGAAGGATCACCGGAGCCCAGCAGGCGAGGCTGCGGTGGCCGGGAGCAGCCACTGCACTCCAGTCTGGGCGACAGAGTGAGACTCCAACTCAAAAAAAAAAAAAAAAATTTCTGCATAAGATACCTCTCTCATCGAAAAGAAAAGAGTAAAATAAGGGGTCAGCTTGATTGTGCCTTGAACCAGAAACACTGATTACACTGATTATGATTATATTTCAGAAAACATTTACAATTATTTCATTCAAAAATGATTCTCACTCTGGTTGATGATTGGAGTTTTATTTACAGTAAAATTTTGTGAACCTAGGAGAGTGCCAGGACTGTATGCTGGGGGAGGGGTTCGACTCGATGTGAATGTTGATATGTGACCATTTGTGGTCTTATTTGCTTACTGATTAGATATGAAGATAACCAGCGTTTTCTGTTAATTTTTTATTTTCTCATTTTACTTCAAAATCAATCTGATTAATTTCACTCATTTGTCACTCAGATTACACTTGAGTTTAAAGAGAGGGCTTAATCATAACACGGACAGCAGAAAGCTCAGCATCCCTCTGAGTGGCTAATGGCACCACCATCAATCATTATTCTTGCAAGGACCAGATTTCATTATCAACACAGGAGAAAAATACCCTTCAGATCCAAATATACATAAACTTCTTGTAATATTTTCATTTAAGGTCGAGAAATATTTATAATCTTATCCTCTAGCCTTTTCACTGTTAGTGTAATAAAATTCCCACAAGTTAAGGGAGTTTTTTGCTTCAAATACTAATCTATGATGTATCAGAATATTTTTGCCATCAGAGGCATAAACATTGGCAAATGGGAATTTAACTGAGTCAAGAAATACAACAATACTAAATAAAACCCTTTTCTCATTGAAAATGCCATACGGTCAACGTTTTCAGAAAACAAAACCCAGTAACAATTCTAAAATCTTCACACATACACACTCAAGTTTGCTTAGTAATTGAAACTCTGGAAGGTTATGTGAGGCTTTCACAATCACTCAAGTTAGAACAAGACTGCGGTAGTGTTTCTTTTACTTAAAAAAATTAAAAACAACTTTAACATATAGTTATTTAATTTATAAACACATTGAATATGATTTGCCAATTCCACAAGATACACAGTAAGACCTTCCAAGGTTACATAGTGGAGGAAATCCAGTATGAGTTATTATATTCCAGAGACTCAGTGTGGACTCCTGGGTACAACTTTGTGCACTGGAGAAATGGGTTTACAGTATTCCTTGTGTGACTTTTAGTTAATGCCTGTGATATTCCAAAACATTCTTTCTTCAGTTTCAGTAAAGTTACATGATACATGATGTCTGCATTCAGAAACTGATGTCAACTCTTAATTTATCTTTAAAGTTCTCACTGAAAACATATCCACATTAACAAGATCTTAAAAAAAGAAACACTACTAGGATTTCAAGTAGACTCTAGATACACATTTTCACATAAGCCTAAATTCAACAGCAGCTCTGAGGTTGAGATTTGAGTAACACATGCGATTTTTATTTAAACAATGTGGTAACTCACTCCTGTAATCCCAGCACTTTGGGAGGCCAAGGTGAGAGGATCACTTGAAACCAGGAGTTTGAGACCAGCCTGGGCAACATAGCGAGACTCCATCTCTATACATTAAAAATAAAATTTTTTAAAAAGAATATATCCTCCAACCTATATGTGGTTATGAAAGTCTGTCAAAATAGGGAGGGGGAATATTTATCTTCTATTACTATTTATCTTACTATTTTTATAAAAGATGCTGACATTATCTAGGTCAGTTTTTATTTCCAATCTTCCTTTGTAGTCGATGGCGAGAAATATCTTGATATCACAGTCCTTATAATAAGTCTCGTACATAAAAGTAAATAAAGCAAACAGAAATGTGACTTGTCAGTTGAAGCCGTTCCTATTACCCTTACTGGTTAAACTGTCACATCTTTTATGAATTTCTTCTGTGGGAAAATCAATTCATCCAAAGTTTTTGACCCAGAACACCAGAAAGAGCAATTTTACAAAGTGATTTTAGGCATTTAAAATTAAGCTCTTAAGTCAGACATTATTTGTTAGTATTGAGCTATGGTCATAGCATTGTACAAGCAGTAATAAAACCTCTTCCAGAACCTCCTGCTTCTAAGTTTTGCCTCTTGCATTTACCTCAGGAAATATAGTGCTATATTCTTCTTTCTTCAGGAATAGCAAATTGATAAAAAAGAAAGTAACCGTAGGTTACCATTCTGAACTCAATAATACCAACACTTTGAAGAACTGACAGTGATCCTTAAAAATGTATGTGCCATAACCTATGTAAAAGGAAACACTTTAGGGGGAAAAAAATCACATTATAGAGTGTATTCTAAAAATAAGTTACATAGTATGTGCCCATGGACCTGAAAACTGCAAAAGGAATAGAAATTTCTTTTGGCACAAAGATTGAATTACTCTTGCTACACGTTTTCCAGCCTCTGCATTCTGTCATTGAAGAAAAAATTCACCAGAAGAAGTAAAATATTTCAGTTGTGATCAGTAGCATGGAGGACCTTGGTGACGATGGAGGGCTATCCGTTCCACAGGGATTCAGAGGAAGTCCACACACCCTGCGAGTGCTCGGTTTCTGACTTCATCTGGAGTTCATACGAAGCTGGTGAATGATAATGCTTTCTGTAAACAGAAAAAAGGGCATTTCAGTTCAACTGAAACTCAAATCGGTAGTTTATGTGAGAATCAGTAAAAGGTCGTGGTTGTTAAAAAGGAAACAAACAAAAACAGATACATGAACCTAACGGGGTCCTCTGTAGTATTTTACTGTTCTTCAGTGACTTCTCTATGCTGGCGCATGGGTTTCACTCCAAAATTTGTAAAGCCCTTTAGAAACCGTGTCCGCTATTCTAACTATATGAGGTCCATTTTCACCAAGAGAACTGAACACAAAGACAGTCACTGCTAGGCATAAGCCCCATAGCGGGAAACCAGACTATTTCTATTCTAATAAGTATCTCTATTCTCCTGGCCAAACTCTTTCTGTTCTGAACAATATTCACACCCTTCAAATTTCTTTCTGTGTGTGGATTGAAATTTTAATAAGGACATATTCATTAACCCTAGGAAGTCAGTACAACCGGATGACTCACTTTGACCTCTGATGGCCTCTTTTGATCAACCCTGTATGTACTTTTAAATCTAAATCCATTCTTATAAAAGTAAATTAAAAATAGATTGGGATGGTAATTAGAACAGTCCAGTCATAGTATGGATATTTAGTATTTATATTAACCTACATGCCTTTGTGAACCTGTGTCGTCATCATCACTTGTTTCATTCGGTCATTCAAGAATTATGTACTGCGGCCATATACTGAGCCAAGGCAAGGCACAACATTGGTGATCAAAATGAGACCCAGCCCTGACATTGCTGAGATTATACACAATAGAGGAAAGATAATAACCAGGCCTCAAATAGCTTCTTGAAAAATGTGTTACCTTCCTGTCAACATGTTGTGAGTGCGAAAACCTATGTCAGAGTTTATTAATAACACGGAGAATTTTCCACCTATTATTTTTATTTTAATTTCAAATACCTGCTATTTAAGTTTTGTTTTTAATTAGGTAGTCAATATGTAAGTAGACATTAATTTTTTTTTTTTTTTGAGTTAGAGTCTCACTCAGTCGCCCAGACTGGAGTGCAGTGGCCGCTCCCAGCCACCGCAGCCTCGACCTGCTGGGCTCCGGTGATCCTTCTGCCTCAGCCTTCCAAGTAGCTGGAACTACAGGCGCGCGCTACCACGTCCAGCTAATTTTTGATTTATTGTGGAGATGAGGTCTCGTCAAGTTGCCCAGGCAGGTCTCAAACCTGCGGGCTCAGGCAATCCACTCACCTCAGCCTCCCAAAGGCGTGGGATTACAGGCTGAGCCACCGACCTGGCTGACATTAATTAAATTACATTATGCCATAGACCTATCAGTTCGTGGTAATGATACAATGTCCTCTGTCAAAAAGAAAATGTTTTCTTACTGTTTAACTTTGCTTCATGATGACCACTAGAGAGAGCTATTTCCATTTTCCCCTCAGCCTTTTGGATTGAGATAAAACAGATAAGAAAGCAAAGTAAAATGAAATACTAAAATGTCTTATATACTCACAAGTATTTAGCTAAGAAGGTCTTAATGCTTTTAAGACATGCATATGGTCTTTCACTATGATAGAAACCCTTAAAAATCAACTCATGTAGCCGGGCTTGGTGGCTCAGCATGTAATCCCGCGCTTTGGGAGGCTGAGGTGAGTGGATTGTCTGAGCCCGTGGGTTTGAGACCCGCCTGGGCAACTTAGCGAGACCTCATCTCTACAATAAATTAAAAAATCAGCCAGGCATGGTAGCGCGTGCCTATAATTTTGCCTACTTGGAAGGCTGTGGCGGAAGGATCGCCGGAGCCCAGCAGGTCGAGGCTGTGGTGGCCGGGAGCGGCCACTGCACTCCAGTCTGGGCGACAGAGTGAGACTCCAACTCAAAAAAAAAAAAAAATCATCTCATGTTTTTCATCAAGAAATTGTTCAACTTCTTTAAATGTCTAAAAATATATCTAATGTCTTCAGGCAAAAAGTTAAAAACACTAATTAACTATTATGCAATTGAAAATTAGCATTCAAGATGAAAATGCCATTCCTTGCTACTTTTGCTTTATTAAAGTTTCTGTAGTAGCTGTCAAAGAGTAAAAAGTCCACAGCTGCCAGCAAAAATTAAAGTATCATTGATTTCTCTCCCTTAAGAAAGCATAGAAAAAGAGTGAAATCAGAATTATCCTTACTGTCTATGTAATTCAGAAATCTTATGTTTTTGTTTCCTCAAAACAAAATGAAGGTATTAGAGATTATTTTTAAACTTCCTTGCAGGGTTAACATTTTGTGTTACTACAGTACCTCCTTCTTTATCCTTGGGTGTGCAGACCCCTTAATTCCTAGAGCTGCCTTGTCTTCATTCTAGCATTTTGCAATCTCCATAATAATAGCTTTTTGGAATTAATATTTGATGAAAATGCACATGGCTAAAGGGTCTATACATAGAAGAAATAAAGTCTTCATAAGACCATAACATTTAATACTATATTGAAGTTAGCAAACTGATAATCCATGCATGGCATTGGTATATATACTAATACGATTAGTCAGATTATATTATTAAAGAGAGTGTCTCAGAAATACTTGACAATGCAAATAAGAGTTTATTTAATACAGATTATACTTTAATAATAAAAGATAATGTTTAATATTTATGTACACAAACTTTATTTAAAAGAATTCAATTAAGTCCAAATTATTTTGCTTTATATGCATAAAATACATCTTTTATTTCATGTGTAGATATAGTGAGATCTATATGATAGCAATCTATAAGATCTACATGACAGTGATTCTTATTATAGAAACTTATTAAGCTTAAAATTATTGAAACTTATTCAACAGATGTATTAAATCTGTAGTTGCTTATTAGCAATGTTTTCCCCAAATCTCAGCTGAACTCACTTAGATAAAAACCACCCAGCCAATACACAAACTTGTGAGAAAATTTTAGATATTGCTTCAGCCCATTAAATGTTGAAATAACTCACTATACAACAGATCTATCTAATGCATACAGAGTCCACAGTTGCCAGCAAAAAAAATTCATGCTTTGAGGATTAATGTAATTATTTGTGTAAAAAAGGAGAGGTGCAAAATTTTCAAGTCTTTGTGTATTTAGTACAATAAAATGATGTTATTTTATTGAAGTTACAAAGTCAGCAGATTTTATCTCATCTCCTCTGTCTTCATTTCATTCCAGAGCAAGTCATTTGGGACCTCTAAAGTGACCTTGTAAAATCAGGCATAATTCTGTCAGAGTTTTTTGTTTTTATAGATACCACTTTCTTTCTCTTCTCTCTCTCTCTCCCTCTCTCTCCCCCTCCCTCCTTCCTTCCAGGGTTTTCATTCTATCATCCAGGCTGAAGTGCAGAGGCACAATCATGGTTCACTGTAGTCACAAAAGCCTCAAACTCCTATGCTCAAGTGATCCTCCTGCCTCAGCCTCACTAAAAGCTGGGACTACAAGCGCATGCCGCCATGCCTGGTTACTTTTTCTACTTTTTGTAGATGCAGGATCTTACTTTGTTGCTGAACCTGGTCTCGAACTCCTGGGCTTAAGCAATCCTCCAGCCTCAGCTTCCCAAATTGCTGGGATTACAAGCATGAGCTACCATGCCTAACCAGATACCACCATTCTGATGCTAGTGATTTGTGAAGTGTTTAATAGGCAGATTGGAATCCAAGACCATAGTAATTACCACCTTTATCAGCAAACTCAAAAATAGCAAAGCACTTAAATTTGGGACCTTCTGATAAGCATGCTTATTCATATGCTTATTTGTACAATTTCCATTTATGCTAATTGGAAGAAAAAAACCCTGAATTTTAATGAACATATGTGCGTGGGAGAATTGTGTTTTTATATATTTTTTACATTAGCAATTTACCAAAAAGCACTTACATTTTTCTCCAGTGTTACCTTGATTTTTTCCTTCAAAAAAACTTCATGTAACACATTAAATACACTATTTGTTATTATGACATCACTGTGAAATGATATGTGATTTATTAATTCTTTTATGACACAAGCTATTAGATAACTTCTATGGAAAGGAAGTTTAACATGCTATCAATTCTTTTTTTTTTTTTTTTGAGTTGGAGTCTCACTCTGTCACCCAGACTGGAGTGCAGTGGCCGCTCCTGGCCACCATAGCCTCGACCTGCTGAGTTCTGGCGATCCTTCCGCCTCAGCCTTCCAAGTAGCTGGAACTACAGGCAAACGCCACCACGCCCGGAACATTTTTGACTTATTGTAGAGATGAGGTCTCACCAAGTTGCCCAGGTGGGTCTCGAACCCGTAGGCTCAGGTAATCCACTCACCTCGGCCTCCCAAAGCACTGGGATTACAGGCTGAGCCACTGAGCCTGGCGCTATCAATTCTTAATTACACTTGGTTTCTGATCTTATTAAGTATTCCCCCTCCTTGGGGGGTAGACCAAAACTGCTGGCTAGCCAGATGACTTGAGATCCAGAGCTGGGTGCGTGAGATGGCATTTGGGGAGGAGCTTGGGGGGAAATGTCTCCTGAGTGCTAGAGCGGGCAATCCCACAGCAGACGGGAATTCTTTTTCTCCCAGGAGAGCTCCCAGGAGAGCTGCAAAGTGGAAAGATGCCCTCCCTGAAAGGTCAACACCTTCCCTTCCAGGCAATGCGTTTGTTCTTATTTGCCAAACTCTCTACATGGGAACACCTGAGCTCTGAATTTTAGAAACCTACTCTAGTAATAGCTAGCCTCAAAGTCCACACACTAAAGACACAGCACGGCAGAAGTTCAATTGACAGCAGAACTTCGCATCCACAAGGGAGGACTGCCTCACCCACAGGAAACGGCACAAGGTACAGAAACAAAAAAAACATGTCCTCTTGGGTTTTGCATCAGTTTGGCCTGCTTCCCATGTTTATAGCTCTCTCTCCATTAGCGGCTGTGCCTGGAGGTTCCAGCTTAGGGTTGGCCGTTTCAACTCTCTCCCCACCAGCCACCAAAACTCAACTTTCAACCTGCCGCCCTCAAGACAATTTATCCCCTGCAAAAATGACCTACATTCTACATACCTTTTAGAAACAGGAGTACCTCGTTGTTGTTTACTTTTAAGTTTCTCATTTTCATAAGCTGCTTCAGGGTTCAGCCTGGGTATTATCACATTCAGAAATTAATCGGAGTCCTGTGGAAACATCTGTTTTGAATAGGAAGTTCAGTAAACTTCCTCTGTTGACTTGGACTTGGATTTCTTCTTCTGGATTCAGCTCAGATAATTAAAAATACTGCCGCTAATAAGTTCTGTCATTGGCTGCAGGAAACTTTTGAACCAGATGATATAAACTCTAGGGGTTTCTCAACCACCTCATGGTTTATTTCTTCCTTCCAGAACATGTCACACTCCACCATAAGCCCAGCCATCCCCTTACCTCCTCAGGTTGCTGAAGTCACCAGTAATCATGGTTGTAACTGATAACTTCTTTTTTGGCACGTGAATCCATAACCCCAGCATAGACTGCTGTCTTACAGATACAAGCACATTTGAACGAGTGCCCATATATAATATTCACTATAAATAAAAACTAATGGCTGGAAAAATAGGAACTGAGTCAAGCATGATCAGGTTCTACTCTTTTGAACACAGATGTTAAATGCCTAGGTTGTTCTAAGTCTATGGCTGGTCACAGAACAGCATGGAAAATAACATTATGTGTTTAAAACCGAGGCCACTGGGCTGGGATCAGTGGCTCAGCCTGTCATCCTGGCACTTTGAGAGGTCGAGGTAACTGGATTGCCTGAGCCCGCGGGTTCAAGACCAACCCAGGCAACTTGGCGAGACTTTGTCTTTATAATAAAATAAAAAAATTAGGCAGGTGCAGGAGCATGTGCCTGTAGTTCCAGCTATTTGGAAAAAGCTGAGGCCGAAGGATAGCTGGAGCCCAGCAGATCGACATTGGGGTGGCCATGAGCATGCCACTGAACTCCAGACTGGGTGATGGCATGAGAGTCCAAACCCCCCCCAAAAAAAAACTGAGACCACTGTACTTTTTAAATGAGAACAATAGTAGTCATCAAAACACTGCTACAAGAACGTTTTCACATATAATTTCTAGGTAGATATCTCAATATCTCAGAATCATTTGGCAGTGAGACTTTGGCCCAACGAGTGTGTTTTAGTGTATGCATGAATATACATGTTTCTCACTTAAAGTAGTTTCATTATATGAAATAATGTACTGGGAGAAACTTAACTGACTCTTAAATCTTGGCTTCATCATTATTAAGATAGACATCTCTAAGCCTCAGAAGAGGTTCTGTGGGGTTTTTTTAATTTTTATGTTTGGGTATTGTTGTTGTATGTCGACTTTAATAATGGAGGTGATTATTACTCTTGATCTCTAAAGCCTAGCTCTGCTCTAACCAGTTCTGATTTTTGCACATACATAGCATTAGCACAAGTAGAGAAGCTAAAGGTACTTCTACCAGATAAGCAATAAATCATTCGTCCTAGGAAAAGCGTTGCAGCAGGAACTTGTAAGCTGCTTACTAAACAATAGCGAAGCATTTCACATTATAGCTAGGACAGGCAATGACAGAATCCCAGAAGGCTGTGGCTCAGTGCTGAACCCTAAGCCAGGGTCAGATGATCTGCCCCAGGTTACACGGCCTTTGGTGGCAGCGGAAAGTGTTATGCCGGTCCCCTCAAGTGTCCAGCCCGTTGTTCAGCAGTCCTCCTTCTCTGGAAGTTCACCCTGATGTCTAGCCTCTATCTACATCCTGCTTGTTGGTGGTGGTTGCTCCCTTAAAATGAGAACCTCTCTGTCCTATGTTGAGGGTCCTTCATGAACCTGACGAGCACGACAGACACCTGAAACCTTCTCTTTCCTAAAGTGCCCTTTGCTCTCCTCTGGGGGAGTCAGAGGGGTGACGAAGGGCCATGTGTAATTCACGCGTGTACTGTGTGTTCACAGAAAGGCTCAGCCCTTCCTCCAAGGCATGGGCTTCAGCCGTGAGAGCTCCATGTCTAGGACTTCTGGTGGTTTTGCATCTGTGGTCTGCTTTTTTGCCTTTGGAGGGACATAGAAGTAACTCTCATCATCCAGATGACAGCATCTGGGTCTCCTCTCATTCCTCATTGTGTCTCCTCACACCGGACTTGCCAATCCTTTCTGCGTCATTCACACATTTGGGTTGCAAAGAGAGGACTCAAGGACACCTCTTTCTTGCCCAGCTTTCTGCCATTTTTCTTTGGTTGCTAGCTTTGGTTAGTCAGACTTTTTTTTTGTTAGTCAGAGTATCACTCTGTGTATATTGTCACAATCACAGCTCACTGAAGCGTCAACCTTCTGGAATCAGGCGATCCTTCCACTTCAGCCTCCCGAGTAGCTGGGACTATAGGCATGCACCATCCTACCCAGATAATTTTTCTTTTGTAGAGGCGAGGTCTTGCTATGTTGCCTAGGCCGGTCTTGATCTGAGCTCAAGCAATCCTCCTGCCTTGGCTTCCCAAAGTGCTGAGACGACTATGAATGTGAGCCACCGCACCCAGCCTCTCCAAACTTTTTACAGCAATGAAGAGTCCCTTAAACCCCATGATAGACCCAGAAATGATAGTTGATCTTTCTAGAGGAGGCAGTGTTTATAAAAAGAGGTTTTGAACAGAGAAGGACACAACGGCCAGAATGAAACATAGGAAAAAGGGCAATTCAGGGAGAAGGAACAAATTGAGTTGAAGAAGGTGACATGACCTGATACTCAAACAGCCCTGTCAACCCAGAGTGTGGGGTCCCACCCAGGAAAAAGATAGGTGCTCCAAAGATCAACTTGCACTTTGGAAAACAATGAAAAATGAATCAGAGAGTCTGAGGCTGGAGGTTGTAAGACTGGTGAGGAGGGTGTCAGGGTAATCCAGATGGGAAGTAATTGAAACTTCAAGGTAGGCCATGCGAGGACAATGCAGAGGGCATCCCACCGCTGGGGATGACAGTGAGCTAGAAACAGCAGGACTTGCAGACCGAGCGCAGGTGAGGACTGAGGGAGGAGAAGTTTCCAGCTTGGCTGGCTGGGTGGACCAGGCTGGCAATGCTGAGGAGAATTGTAAGAGAAGGAAGAAGACATGAGAGAGGGATGGGAGATGTGGAGAATGGCTTTTAACACATCGGGCTGAAGGTCTGCAGTGCGACGCTGGATACAGAGGTGGGGAGTCATCAGCATATACAGGGTAAGCAAAATAACCAGAGCAAGCTGTAGAGTAGGAAAACAGCTTCAATAGAGACATGGGGAATATTCGTCTTCAACATGCGTGCAAAAAATAAGGAGCCAGCAAGGGAAACTGAGGAAGGGCAGTCAGAGAGATGAAAGGAGGAGAAGAGCCTAACTGTACCCTCACCCTCACTAGAGGTTTCTTTTCTGGAAAAGCTGACCTTAAAAGTTCTGGACCCAGACACAAGGATGAGCAGCAGACTGAATGCAGGGGCAGGGAGTGGGGAGAGTTTGCACCTAGAATGGTGAGATTCTCATCTCACCTCCCCAGCCTATTCCCAGAAGGCAGACAGGTTACTGGAGGATTTTTCTCTTTGGTAAGTTCTGGAATATGTGCTTCAAAAGATAGATGATAGACGATAGATCGATCGATCGATCAATAGATAGATAGATAGATAGATAGATATAGATAATCAGACAAAAGAAGTAGAAGATCAAGAATCAAAGGGAAACAGGATTCGACGTAGGCAAAAAGGTGACCACCACGCAGCAGGCCTGGAGGGCAACCAGTCCAGACAGTATGAAGCAGAGGGCTGAACTGGGAAGGCCTCCAGGGAAAACTAGGAAGCGGATGTGTTTAAGTGTTTTGAAAATTACTGATCGGTGTTTGGCAGATCTCGTGCACATTTGGGAAGGATACACAGAAAACCAAACAGATGAAAAATTAAAGCCATTATTCTTTTGAAGGGGGACATTGGTGAGAGAAAGAAAACACAGTTGGTGTATACTACTTGACAGAGAACAATATTGAAATTTACACTGTGAATATATAAATATATACACGGATAATACATGCTGGCTGCTAATTTATCAAAAAACGTGTGATGTAATCATATTGGGAGAATGAAGATAGGGGAAAGTGAGAAGCTAAATCTTCAACCATCAAAACGGTAATGAGAGACAAGAGATCTCTGAAGTCTGAAAATAAAAAGTCAGAGAACAAGCATTTTATTCAAAAACATGGAGATGAATGCCAGAAGAAGCAGCTAAGAATTGGAAGTGGTTTTCTCCAGGGGAAAAAGCGGAGGGATCAGGGAAGAGGTAAGGAACGTCTGTCTTCATTGTTGTTGAGAGCTGGCTGAGAGTTGAACTACGCATATGGATTTTCTTTCTTTTTTTTTTTTTTGAGCTGGAGTCTCACTCTGTCACCCAGACTGGAGTGCAGTGGCCACTCCCGGCCACTGCAGCCTTGACCTGCTAGGCTCCGGCGATCCTTCCGCCTCAGCCTTCCAAGTAGCCAGAACTACAGGCGCGCGCTATCACGCCTGGCTAATTTTTTTTTTAGTCTTGAACCCATGGGCTCAGGCGATCCACTCACCTCAGCCTCCCAAAGCGCGGGATTACAGGCTGAGCCACCGAGCCCGGCCGGATTTCTTAATAAAAATGAAAAGCAAGGAAAGAATTGATGGGAAGTGTAAGAGTGGAAGCAGGGATGTCGAGTGTCCTTTTGCAGCTTGCCTGAGCAAGGGAGTATCCAGGGCGGTAGCTTGAGGAACTCACAGCTGAAGATTTGCTAAAACGGGAGAGGCTGCAGCGTGTGTATGGAAAGGAGACGGTAAGACAGCAGAGACCAAGAGATAAGTGACCACGAGATCCTGAAGGAGGAGGCGGAGGGGACGCACTCAGCTCCATCTGGGTTGGGGAAGTCTTGGAATCACATATCCCTGTTTGCCGGGAAATCCTCTCTGTGACCATATGTTCATGACCTTGTCCTCTCTCTGCCCGCTGGCCTCTAGTATCAGTGTGCTCTTATCGACATCCCTGTGGGTTTCCCGACTGGGGAAGTCTCACTCTTTTCTCCAGGATTCTGAATCTATGGCCAAATGAGAAATTCACATCTTTTAACAGCTTACATTCTTGGGCTTGTTTTCATGTCCCTGAAATTATACTCTTTCCACACTACACACCAAAACTACTTCTTCACTACTTTCTTGAAGTCATTCAAGTAAAAGATCTGGTTACTCCCTCAATGGATACTCTGAAATCTCTAGAGACGGTCCGATCACCGTCATGAACCAGTTCTCACTGGAAATGTCATAGAGATGCTCATAGAAACTGAATAAAAGCAGCTGATCTTGATGTCAAGCCCACATTTTTAAGAAATGATCGATACGCTTAAGGGCCATGTCCCGTGTTCAGAACATTTCTGTGTGTGGGGTGACTACCACCATAGTGTACTGAAACAGTGAACACATTAAAATTATTCTTTGTGGCTATGGATACTGTGCCCTGCAGTTCCTTAGAAAGCACCAACACATTAAGAGTCTGGAAACGGTACACACCTCCCCTTGGCCCCCGGAGATCTCAGGGTGGGACACAAGCAGCAGCCCTACACATCAGCCATGGTGCGATCCCTTTTCCTTTACTACACAGTACGTTTCAGGACAAAGAAAAGATTCTCAATTTTGAATCCTACTCATCCTCCCAAAAAGCACATTAAGTTGCATCCAAAAACACTATCTTCACAAATGAAGCAGGAGTTGGAGTGCATTTGCTCCTCTACCTCCCCATCCCCAGTGGATTTTATTTCTAATATGTGATTTAAAGCAAAGCTACTGGCCAGGTGTGGTGGCTCAACTTGTCATCCCAGCACTTTGGGAGGCCGAGGTGAGAGGATTGCCTGAGCCCAAGGATTCGAGACCAGCCTGGACAACTTGGTGAGACCTCGTCCCTACAATCAATCACAACAGCTAGCTGGGCATGGTGGCATGCGTCTGTAGTTCCAGCTACTCGGAAAGCTGAGACGGAAGGATCGCCGGAGCCCAGCAGGTTGAGGCTGCGGTGGCCTTGAGTGTGCCACTGCCCTCCAGCCTGGACAACGAGAGTGAGACTCCAACTCAAAAAAAATAAAGAGCACTCCCCCTTGCAGGTGGTATGGACTTCCAGGAAGAAGACGTGAGCCTGGTGTGAGCAGGCAGGAGCAAAGGTAGTCACAAGTGGCAACAAGATTCCAATAAAAGTCCCTGAAGAATGGCAGGGGGAGTCCTCAGGAATGCAGCGTTTGGTTTTTCTGACGCCTCGTTCGCTCAGTAAGTTAAGGTAGTAAGTTAAGGTACGGTCACACCCAATACTTCACAGATGCAGGGGGGTATTAGTGAAAACTGTGAATATCCTTGTTTTTCAAAGGTTGGGTGTCCACCTTATGAATGGGAAAAACCTCTTTTAAAATATACAAGTCAGTCCTATAAATGGCAAGCTCTCTTGTGTAAGCTTGTCCAAAGTCATATTTCGTAAAGTCTTCTCCGCTCATCTCTCTCTCTCTCCTTTGACCCTGAAATCTCATTATTAAGGCAGGCCTTTGACATGGTTGCTCAGCGTCTTTTAATACAATGCTGAGAACTGATGAGCAGTAGGAAACAGAGATCCGATTCCAGTGACTGTGAAAACAACAAGGCATCCAACTCTACCATCACGCTTAGAATTCAAGTCCAAGCCCTGCATGCAGTGGGAAATCTGGTGTGGGAAAGAACTCACCAAAGAGCTTCTTTATCATGAAGCATGTGACTTCATGGGCTAAAAAGTAATCATTTCTCTTTTTTAAAAATCGGCCTTTTCCAAGATATCAAGAACAGGTGCTACTCGTATAATTTTGGGACAGTCACAATACGAAAATGAAAACGTAAAGATCTGTGATTTTGTGTTATAGTACTTTTGTGAAGTTTACTCAACGGGCTGAAAAATGTAGGCACAGAAGCAGCCTCCAGGAAACCTCGTGTGCTGAGCTGTCGTCTCCCAGCCTTGAACTTGCTGTGGTGATGTGGTTACGATTTACACAGTGTATAACATGTTAATATCACGAACACACCTGGCATTTTGCATCCACACTCTGTTTCATGCTTATTAAAACATGCTAGAAAATTATTCAAACTAGAGCAAAACGGAGAAGAATAATAATCCATGTCTCCACACCACACACACACACACACACACACACACACACACACACACACACACACCAGACTGTAAACTGGTTGTACACTTTTAAGTAAAGTCCATACTTAATGGAGTATTTGAATTCGATATCTGAACTTGATTAGGTGATCATGATGACATTTTTTTTCTTGGCATTCATGTATGGAATTTACTTTCTGCTATTTTCTGTCCATCACAATCTCTGTTGAGCTGTAAAGGGCCATTTGACAGCTCTGTTTAAACGGTTCCCCAATTTAAATCACTGCACACATGAACGGAGCTTGAGTCTGACACTAATGGTCTTAAAATTATTGTCTAAGAAATTCTGGGAATCTTACAAAGGGGTTAAAACGTCTACAGTACACACAGACACACACAAATAAGTAAAACTCTGTTTTTAGGATTCCAGGTTTCATTTCTGTTTTATTTCACATTCAGATTATTTCCTGAAATCATCTTAGAGGCTTTTGTTTTGGCAAAATTTTGGTGGTCCAGGCTCTGTGATAGCCATGTTATGTTTTCTTTCTTTTTTTCCCCCAGCACATAAAGCAAATTAAGGGTGCGATAGAGGCAAATGACAATTGTTAAACTAATTTCTGAAAAATAAAAAATGATTGTGGAATGTGGTCTGTCACATTTGGCTTAGAGTTAGGAGATCTGGGAGCCAGTCCCAGAGAGCATGTGATCCAGCCCACATCTCACTGATGAGGAAACTGAGATGGCTTCACTGAAGGGTCCACTTGCTAGAAGCAAAACTGAGACTAGAAGCCAGGCCCTGCCTCGGGCTGCAAACAGAGGTGCTGCTAATTTGTTCTGTTCCCAGCATTAAAGCCAATGCACAAGATAGAAAAGACACGTGGCTATTAGTTGGTTATTTTACGATCACAATGTTCAAAGCTTAAATTAGTGCATGCAAACAGTTGACACAATCAGAGGAAGACCAGCATTCACGGCAGCCGTAGAATCTGCACAACATACCCCCTCAGCACTGCCCTCAGCCCTTCCCCCCTCCAAGAGAGGTAGCGCTGCCGGCTGTGGATTTCTTCAGCTCTATTTTCACAGACTGAGTCTCAGCCCGAGGCTCGAATTTGGTCAGATTTCCTGCTCCTGGGACTGCCACTACTGGCTTTCCTGCTTTCATACCTTTTGACATGGGAATGCGGGTGGGCGTAGGCCGCTGGGATGACCCGTCTTGTCCTGACTGTAAGAGAGAAAAAACAGAGACATTGGGAGACGTCGGGTGAGTTCCCCAGAAGTGCCACCATCTGAACAGAAGCAGGACTCCCGCCACATGACCACCCCCCAGGGGACCCTCGGCAGATGAAAGGAAGGTAAGAAGCTTGGAGTTGGTCTCTGACCTGCTCTGATGACTTCCTTTTCTTTCTCTGGAAACAGCTTTGCTTGCAACTTCCTTCTCTTCTCAAGCACTGATTTACCTCCCCCACCCTTCTGGAAGATGCCCTCAGCTTCTGTCCTAGAGGAAGTAAGTCTAGGCCACCAGGTGAATCATTCCTGCAGCTCCTGAGCCACTGCCACTCTCTTCCCTCCCTGCACTTCAGACATAGCAGGTTTTTGTACCCTCCTGACGACCCCAGCACTACTGCCCACGCCCTCCTCGCAATCTCCAACAATACTCTGGCGGTGATTTCTCAGGGGGGTCTCACCAACTCTCCTTCTATCGACGCTTTTTAATCTCACGATGGCGTCTCTTCACTTACCTGCCTTCTAGGTGTGCTATCACCATATTCCAGTCTCAGTTCCCTTTTAACTTTTCACATTCTCCAAGAGCACCGCCTTAGCTGTCAAGCCCTGGACCTCCAGGCTTTAAAGCTCTCCGGAAAGATCTGTGTTCCCAACTGCTCATTCCAGTATCCCCTGGACATCTCAAATACTACAGACCCCAAAGGCTATCCCCTCTCCACATGGTCCCCTGTATTTCTCCTCCTGTCCATCCCTATTGCCAAACCCAAGGCCCAGAGCCACCCTCTAAACTCGATTTGCTATGAATTGTTTTTGAGTCTATCTTCAATGTATCTCTGTCCTCTCACTACCATCGTTCAAGCCTACACCATCTCTAGCCAAGAGAATGCCAACAGTGTCCCCGTCCTTAGCCTTTGTCCCCTCCAATTTACCCTTTACACTGCTTTGCAGACATTTATTTCTATCACGTGAATAATGTCATATTTTTTCTCACGATCGTCACCCTTTCAGTGGCCTCCTTTGTCTATTCCATGAGAATTCCCATTCCATAATAAGACGTGTGTCTCCCTTCAGTATCTAAGCCCCGTTTCCATCTCTATTTTCCGCTCCTACATTTTTCCTCACACCTGACTACAGCAGCTGTCCTGTCCACATACGCCTTCCCTTTCCTTCTTAAAAGTCCTTATCTGAAAACCTCCTCCTCTGTGAAGACTTCCAGCAACTCTTTTGTTCATACGTGTATCAGAACCAGTGAGGAGGCTTCAATCTGACCTCTCCCACTAAGCCAGAACTTCTGAAGTCTTCTTTGCACGCCAGCTCTTAATCCCATGCTCAAAGTGTACTCGACAACATTGAATGAATAAATGCACTCGTGAGTTAGCCTCACGGGAGGGCAACCCAAACCTTTTGTTGTCCTTGATTTTATAGGATCCGAAAGTGGACCATCATTCAGACCTTTGAAATCTTAGCCAGTTGTTTTGAAATTTTATTTGTGTGTGGGGTTTCATCAGTTGTTTAAAATGTTGCTGCAGAGGGTAGCACTATCTTGACCTGACCCTTGAAATGGAAATAAAATGTTATAGCAGAAAACCTACTCTCAGTTACAATGATTTATACCTCCACTATCTTTTTATAAAATGCAGCAGAAAGAAGTAAGACCCTACACAACCAAGCTATGCTCTGTGTTGCCTAAAAAGCAGTATTGAGCCATTTGAGAAGAGAGAACAATTCCAAAGGCTATTTGAGTCCTGTGGCGTTGATAAAGGAATGCTTTATTGACAACACAATGAGTAATTCACACTTGGAAGTCTGTCTTTAGTCTGTGTTTGTGCATAGAGAATTAAAGTAAATTATACTGAGGATATGGGAAAATAAGCCACAGTTTCTCTATTTAAGTTATGAACTTCCTGTCTTTTTTAAGAGATTTTAATATATCTGTAGAATTTGTTCAGAGTCTAGGAGTTATCGTTTCTAGTCTATTCGCCTAAATTAACATCTAAATAGTACATGCTCTTCCATAATTACATTTACCAATTTGTCTCCAATAAATGAAGACTGGAAGTATTTTGAAAAAAATAGAATTTGTTTGTAAGCCCTGTTTTTTGAACTTTGGACATGCTTTTTAATAATCCAGCTTCCCAGCTAGTTATTAAATAAGTATTTATGAAGCAACTGCTCTCGGAAAAATATGATGAAACAAAATTCCCTTTTTAAGCCTACATACTCACTTCTTTTACTTTCAATGAATTCTTTTTTTGAATAAAGGATGACTTTGGCTATACATAATCACGTATTTTATATTTTAGATTACAGAACTACCATGTAGAAACAGTTTTAGTCCTCCCTGTATATTGACCACTTTCCCCAATATCCATTGTAAAAGCATTTCAAAATCTAATCTGAAACCTTACAACCACTACATGCTAACATTTCCAAGAGGCCATCTTTCCAAGAAACTTGAGGGAGTCTCTGTAATTTACACGAATGAGTGAAATCTCCCTCAAAGTTGGCCTGATATATCAAGCGATGAGGTTTCCCCCCCTCCCTGGTCCCTCCCTCCAGGACCGCACCTTGAAGCCCCCCTACTCACCACTGACTGGGTTCCTCTGGCAGAGGAGGTAGTGACCGGGGTGATGGTGATGGTGCTGGTCACCTTGCTTGCCCCAGGTCGTGAGGAGAGGTGTTTCCTGGGAGAGCGAAGGACTGTGCCGGTGGCAATCTCTTTGTCGGCCGTCACGTTGACCGGCCGGACAGTGATAACCGGACTCACCCCCTCTGTGGAAGGCGCTGGGGACCGCTTGAACTGAGAGCCCAGGTGGATGTGAATCTTGTTGTCTTCCGTGGTGATGATGTTGGCATTGGAGTTGTACTTCCGCACTGGAGTTGGAGCAGTCTGTTTCTCTGGGGTGACTTTGAGGACAGTCCTTCCCACGGGCATCTCCTGGGATTCGGGAGAGGCTGCAGCCTCAGCTGGTGCTGCCGACGTAGACACCGTCATGATCTGAATGGGGGATGTGGGCCTGTCTGCAAAAGGGCCTCTTGTACCTTCTGGGGTCTTCTCTCGAGAAAACGTGGTGATCGTGACCGGGGACATGGCTCGCTCGGGGCCAAGAACAGAGTCTCCACTTTTTTGTTTTTGAGACATGACATTCGGTGATGGAATAATGGTTATTCTTGGCTTCTGACTCCCTAAGGTAGGAATGACGGTGGTACTGGAAAAAAACTCCTCCGATGTCGGGCTCGTGATCTCCAAGGTTGCAGTACTGTTCTCGTGGTCCGGTGTCACCCGAATGTGCAGGGGCTGGCCCTGCTTTGGTGAGAGGACTAGCTCTCCTGGGTGTCCCGGACTGGGATTGGCTCGAGGCCCTTTCTCCTGAGCGCCTGGGGGCCCGTTTTCCCTTTTTCTCATCCATGGAATCCAAGACTTTCTCATGGTGAGCTCATTTGCTGCTGGGGGATACCTGTCTAGGACAGAGGACCGCTCCATAGGTTTTTTCAGTCCCACCTGCCGAAGATTATTCATGATATGATTTTCTTCTTGGAAGGATTTCCGTATGAACACGGCCGGTGTTTCTTCCTCTGCGGCTTCACTGCTGACCACATCCGTCTGGACCCCTGTCGATGTCACGGGGATGTCCACCATTCTCCTTCCATTCACACTGGGCCGGAGAGCACGACTGTAGCGCTTGGAGAGCTCCAGCTCTTTGGTGAGATTCAGGACCTCCTGCCCCATGTTTTTGTTCTTGCTTTCTTCTTCCATAAATCTTTGTTGGAGGACAGAATAATCTACCTGGAGCTGAGAAAGCTGATCTTCTTTGTTCATTAATTCATGAATCTTCTCCTTAAGAGCTTGCACTTCAGCCTTTAAGTCTCGACTCTTAGCTTCTTCCAGCCGAAATCGGTGTCTCAGTTCAGCCTCCTGGCTCACAGCCTCCCCTTTCTCTATTGCTTTGTTCTTGGCAATCTGGTGCTTGATCTCCTCCAGCTGTTGAGAGAGGAAGTTCGCCTTATCCTGCTCAGTTCTAAATTTCTGCTCCAGCTGGTCATACTCATCCTCGGTTTTCATCAAATCCCCCTCGATCACCTCCAGTTGTTGGAGACGTTTCTTCAGTCTCTCGATCTCAAGGGTCAACTCCTTAATCTTATTGTCTTCCGGGCAGGTGAGCTCGGGTCCTTTCCGAGCCCTCCCTCTTGTTATTTCTCTTTCTACTTCCTCCATACCATCAAGTCTCTTCTTTAGTAAGTCAACACTGCAGCTTAGCTCAGAGGACTTTTCTTCTTCGTTTTTCAGCTTGCCAATCAACTCGTCTCTCTCCTTTGTCAAACTGTACACCTTTTCCTCCATTTCAGATTTCAGTTTCAAAAGCTTCTTGCTCTCTTCGATGAGCTTTTCAGTGACGTCCATAACTTTTCCTTGTTCCACCTTGAAGTTTCGGTTGAGCTCATCCACTCTTCTCTCTTCTTGCTTTATTTTTTCCATCATGTTTTGCCTTTCATCCACTAGCATCACGGTAAATGACTTCACCTTTGTAAGATCGTCTTTTAAGCTTAATTCAGCCTTTTCTAGTCTGCTTTCAGAACATTCCAGTTCTTTAACTCTACTCTTGACCACCTCCAATTCATTGAGCAGGTCTTTGGTTAAATTCTTTTCCCTCTCCAGACTTAGATGTAGCTGGGCGCATTCAGACTTACTCTTGCTAAATGCTTCTTCCAGTTTCTCCAGTTCAGACATTCTCTTCTGCAGTTTCTCCACTTCGAGCTTGAGCTCCTTGCTGTGATGTTCTTCTTCCTGCAGCTTCTTCCTCAGCTCCCTGCATTGGGATTCCGTCTTCGTGATCTCTTCATCTTTTCCCTCCATCTCCAGCACACGCTTTCGGAGACTTTCCACCTCGGCCATGAGGCTGGAGTTTCCACATTCCCCTTTGGCAATTTTATCTCTCAGTTCCTGAAGTTCCTCCTCTGCCTTTTGAAGGTTTTTGTTGGTCTCTTCCAGCTCCTCAATTCTTTGGGTTAAACCAACCAGCTTGAGTCTCAGCTGTCTGTTGTGAGACTCTTGGTTAGCCAGCTTGGTATTCATCTCTTCATGCTCTTGAGAAAACCTCGAAGCCTTGTGTTCAAAGTCCACTTCTAACTTCAGCAATTTCTGTCTATCTTCTTTGGATTTGGAAGTGATGGCCTTGAGCTTTTCTTCTTCTTCCCTCAGTTTCTGAGTAAGATCTTGTACTTTCTGGCTTTGCAGGCCGAGCTGCTCGATATGCATTTGTCTTTCATCCACCAGCATGAGTGCAAAGGACTTGAGTTTGACAAGCTCATCTCTTAGTTTGTTGAGGCGTTTGGCGTTTTCCTTTTCTTTGCGGGCTTGGTAAGCCTTTTCTTGTTCAAGGAGCTTTTTCAACCTAGAAGACAAAATATAACTATATGTTAAAAGAGTAATCAGCAAATAGATTTGTCTTCACTTAAGTAAAAAAAAAAAAAAAATGCTACTACGCTAAATCCCTTATTGATTGCTGCAATATCAAAGTTTTTTAAAAAGCCATTAATGCAACTAATCAGATGTCAGAATATTGGTTACCCTTAAAGAGAGGTAGTGGCAGAAGGGGGCACAAGGAGGACTTTTGGGGTCCCAGTTGCTATTCCCTAATTTGCATGTTAATTATGCAGGATTGTTCAGTTTATGGAATTGCAGTAAGTTGAACACTTATAGGAGTACCTGTCCACATGTATATTGCACTTTAATAAAATAACCATGAAGTAAAACTTAGGCTGTGTAATAATAATGACTATCTATAGTGTGTTCTGTATTCTAGACATTGGTACTTGTCCTCACAGCAACCCTATGAGATAAGTGTTGCTATTATCATTGCCATGAGGAAAATGAGACACCCAGGGATTATGTCACCTGCCACAGATCCCACCATCGAGAAGCCAAGAGGGCTCCAGAATTTTTGTTCCTTACCTTGGTGTCACATGACTTCAAAAGAGAAATTTACTTTAAAGGAGTGGGAAGGTCCAGAAAAGAAGCACCTTTGGGGTTTCTTATTTTAAACCCTTGACATAAGCTATGCAACGATTACCTGAAGAGGACAAGGTAAGACAGGGTTTCTGATACAAAAGCTGGTCTACATACACTGACTTTAGTTGATACCAGAACCGGCACAGGGTTTTTTTTTTTTATTTATACAGTTTTGTCTTGTTTTTTTTTTTTTTTTGAGTTGGAGTCTCACTCTGTCGCCCAGACTGGAGTGCAGTGGCCGCTCCCGGCCACCGCAGCCTCGACCTGCTGGGCTCTGGCGATGCTTCCGCCTCAGCCTTCCGAGTAGCCGGAATTACAGGCATGCGCTACCACACCCGGCTGATTTTTTGATTTATTGTAGAGATGAGGTCTTGCTGCCCAGGCGGGTCTCGAACCCACGGGCTCAGGCAATCCGCTCACCTCAGCCTCCCAAAGGCACAGGATTACAGGCTGAGCCACCGAGCCCGGCTTTGTCTTGTTTTTTAAGAGAACTAGGTAGGGAGGAAGTCTGTATTACTTGCAGTATAAAAATGTGACAGCCACAGGAATTATTCTTTTTAACATGTATGAAGTGCATTTTCTCTTCAGTGTTTACGTCTAGCTTTAAAAAGAAGGAATATAAACATGCTAGACTATTTGCCATTCTAGTGCTGGTTAACTTGTACCAATTTTTTCGTTGCATTTTCTCTTCTTTTTTAATGATGCTTCTTGGGCAATTTGTTTATCTTCCATAATACAAATATTTACTATTTGTATAAGTCTTAATATCATAGTGAATGTGTATCATGGTTATCAATTATACATATATTAGCATAACTTAATTGAAACTGACATCAAGGCTAAATTAAAGGTTATAATTAGAACATTTTAAAAGTCAAACGTATTTGTTTATTAAAATTTATTTGCTTATTATTAGTCCCATCTTTTCTGTATGCCATCAATTGAAAATTATGTTGCTTTTAGGTAAATATTTTAAATAAATATTCTATCATTATGAATTACACATGTCTCATGTACCATTAAACATTAATTTTTCCCTAAAGTGATTGGAAAATATGTTTTCTCAATAGTAGATATTATCCTGAGTGGTAGAGGTCACATGGAATATCTGTGTGGGTATGCTCAGTACTGTTTTTTTCTTTTTAACTTGTACCAATTTTTAACAGTTTTTATATACCCATAAAAACAGAGTTAAAAGTATAATCGTATTCACTGTATGTTAGCATAAGAATGTATTTTAGTAATTAATATGTTTATAAGAGAAGCAAGTTACAAACAACCACTAACATGCACTTATTTAAGTACCTTTCATTCTTTCAGTGTATTTTGCACCTTTATTATTCCGACTGATTTTATTTTATATTTATGATGACATTATCTGACATTGAAATGAAACTGGGAGGGTGAAAAACCAGCCATATCGCTCCCTGACCTTCCCTGGCTTCCTAGCACTCTAAGCATGGAGGAGTGAGAGCCATGACCCAGCCAGATGTCCTCTGCGGTTTTTCTCAAGGCAAGCTCTCCCTGCTATTTGACACTCCTTGAACGTGCTGTGTCCTCTGCTGAGTATTTTCTCCTGCTCCTCCTTTCACCCTGACACACACACCTGAACGTGCCTGTCTGATTTTTCACCTTCCGGATTTCATTTCAGTGTCACTTCCTCCAGGAAAACTTCCCTGACCAACCCAACCAAGACAGCTCTTTATACAGACTCCCGTAAGACGCTGCAGCTGCCTTTACAACACTGTCAGTTTCTAATTTTTAATGCCTCTGTCAGTGCAAGTTCCATGAGGGATGGCGTTTGTTTTGTTCTCCTGCTAGCATCATATCTTACACATAGGAGGTGCTCAAGAAGCACTGACTGAATGGGTAAACAAAGGAAAGAATGAATAAAGAAGTTTGAACTAGAAATTTGGAAATGCCTGTATAGGGATGTGTTAACTCAGGCCTCACAGTGCTGAGCTGAGTATGAGCTTTGGTTGAGTGGATACTGTAGTTTTGATTAGACATGCATAGTGGCTATTAGACAAATGTCTCTGATTTAATGAGCAATGTCCTCCCTTAAAGATTGGGCTCATCCTTGTTATCAGTCTCTTAGAGAAGAAATGTATCTTATGTGGACCGACCAAGGCAGCCCTCCCTGTCTGTCTACCTTTAGGACTGGTGGAGGCATCCATCCAACCCATAATATTTAGGACCTCCATCCAACCCATAATATGGCTCTGGGAATATTTGAACCCTAAACAACATTGTGTAAAGCAGACTGAGTTAAAACTTGTCTCTCTCACAGGTTTGTGTGTTCTTGGTGTGTCATTTTTGTTCTATCTGTCAGTTTGCTTTAGTTCTTTCCTTAAAGGTTCTAACCTCTGCTACCCAGAAACAAGGGGAGGCATCTCCCTCACTGGATCCACAGTTGGATCAGAACCCTGATGTTGGAGCAGCATACCCTGGGCCTAGTGGGAGGGACCATGGTAAAGCAAGGGGAATGCCCAAGAGGAAGGAAAAGCATAGGGAATCATGGGGCCAGTCTGTCAGCCATTCCACCCTACACAGCAACTCTCTCAATGCTTGGCAATTCTTGGATTTTAATTTCCTGTGTTCCTTAGACACAGGGATAAATGTGATCTCCAAAGGAGAAGATATATAGAGAAAAAAAGGAGAGGACGGGATGGAGGAAAAAACTTTGGGAAAAGCCCCAAAAATAATGGGTAAAAAGAACAAGGAGAAGTTATGAAGGCCGAGGGAGAGGAAAGGGAACCCAGCAGTGCAGGGGTGACAGGGAAGGCAGCGCTGGGCCCTTCCATCAGTCCAGCACTCTACTGCATGTGTATCTTCTCTTCCCCATTGCTAGAAGTCCTCATGCCACAGTAGATGAGCATCAGCATCCTAGTCTGTGTCTACTCACAAGTCAGAGTGCCTCTGGCATTTTTTCCAGCAATTTTCTAACGCTTACCATTTCATTTTGCACGTCAAACAATCAATTTGCTCTGCACCCCTGGGCCCCATTTCCATGTAACTATGCTATTTTAGGAGCAGAACAAGAGGCTTAAGTGATGCTCCTGCCAACCAGTGTCACCACCTCCCCTCCATTCGACTCCCTGGTCGCCATCCCATCTTTAGCTGTGCCCTGGATCTAAACATATTTGCATAAAAAAGGAAACAAGCCAGAAGACTAAGACTTAATAAGTGAATGAGTGTCTTGATTCTCATCAGCAGCTGGAGGTAGAGCCTGATGATATCTGAAATCAAAGTTATTCTTGGCAAATTTTACATTTTCTGCATTTTGCCTTATTTAGAGAACAAAAGAAGACAAGCAAATGAATCAATTGAGTTTTTAAAATTCTAAGTTCTTTTGCCTTTCATAATAGCTATTTCCCTTGTTTGTTTGTTTTTTGAGTCGGGGTCTCACATTATTGCCCAGGCTGGAGTGCAGTGGCAAATCACAGCTCACCATAGCCTCGATCTCCTGTACTCACTGGGCTCAGGCAATCCTCCAGTCTCAGCCTCCAAGTAGCTGGGACTACAGGCATGCACCACCACACCCGGCTAATTTTTTTTTGGTACAGATGAGATCTTACTATGTTGCCCAGACTGGTCTCAAATTCCGGGACTCAAGCAATCCTCCTGCCTTGGCCTCCCAAGGTGCTGAGATTATAGGCGTGAGCCACTGCACCGAACCCATAAATATTCTTCAAAGTATTCTTCATTTCTTATTTTATACTGAATATACTCATGTTTTCTAACTTGCTGATGTGTCATTTTATAAGCATATTCAGAAATCCAATTATTTTCTACTAGAAGACTTTAAAAATGTTGGCCCAAATGTTCTCTGATTTTGATGGTATATAAATTTGTCAAAATCCATCAGATTATATAATTAAAATTGGTGACTTTTACTGTACCTAAATTAAGTCTCAATTAAAAAGTAGAGGAAAATAACAAGCCCTGGAAAGTGTTCCAAGATGCTGGATAAAGGTAGAAGGTTGTAAACAAATATTATGAGAGTCACCTAAAATATGATAGAAAACATAAAATTGGTCATTAATCTTAAGGCAGAAAGAGGTGGAAGCAGAGGTAGGAGGACGAAGAGAAGAGAACGGATATTTTTGGGGCTGAGGACACAGATGAAAAAGCTTGTTCTGGTGTTATGGTTACAGGGGGCGGGTGGGGGGGAAGTATTCTTTCAAGCAGACAACTGCAGGCAACTTAAGATGGCTAGCAAGCTTGGATTTTTCAGACATTTCGTTGGGAGGAATGCTTCAGACCCTAGGAAACCTCTAGTCCTGATGTTATTTCAAGAGGCTCTGGAAAGCCACCCCAGACATGCTAAAACCTAACTTTAAATATATGAGACAGAAGGAAAGTCTCCCAGGTAGTGTGTTAAGTGCTTTCTTATTTTAATTTTCACGACCACCCTTTGAGCAAGGCGTTGCTGTACCATTTAAAAATAAGGGTTGAAATGATTTGCCTTCATCAAAGGAACACAACTAAGAAGAGGCAGGTAGGGATTCTGAAACAGAGATGTTTCCACAGACACTGTGCTTCCATAACAGTGCTGTTCCTCGGGCAGACAACCAGACGCGTGAAAAAGTCCTCAGTCTCACTCGTCATCAGAGAAATGCAAATCAAAAGCACACTGAGATACCCCCTAGCCTCTGTAAGAATGGCCATCATGAATAAAACAAACAACAACAGATGCTGGTGAGAATGCAGGGAAAAGGAATGCTCCTACACTGCTGGTGGGAACGCAAACTAGTGCAAACTCTTTGGAAGATAGTGTGGTGATTTCTGAAAGAACTAGAAATTGACCTTCCCTATGACCCAGCACTCAAATCATTCTACAAAAAAGGATACCTGCAAACGTATGTTTGTTGCAGCTCTATTCACAATAGCAGAAACATGGAACCAACCATGTTGCTCATTGAAGCTGAACTGCATTAAAAAAATGTGGTACATATACATGATGGGATATTATGCAGCCATAAAGAAGGACAAATATATGGACTCTGCAGCAACTTGAATGGATTTGGAGTCGATCACACTCAGTGATCTATCACAGAAACAAAGAACAGAGTTCCTATGCTCTCAGACATAAGTGGACCCTGAACAATTATAATACTCTAAGAAAGCGGTTGGCAGTTGTGGGAAACTGCCAGGGTTGGGGGTAGGACTCCCAGTGGAGGGGAACTGCCAAGGGAGAGAGGGGCACACCTCATCAACAGGGGTACCTGCATGATCAATGTTTACATACCTAACCCTGAAATGTACCCCACATCTTTATAATAAAAATTAAATCAAACCAAAAAAGCAAAACAAAACAATGCGGTTCCTCAAATAGATGCAGCTCAAATTTGCAAGACACTCGATTCAGTCTCTCCTAGAATTGTCAAGTTCTGTGTTGTCCCCCAGCATATCAGCTTGCACCGAGCATTGGGTAGATGGCAAGATGACCCCAATTATTAATGAAAAGACAGGTCAGTGCACGGAGTCTTTCAGAACCCTTTCCAAAGCTCCTTCCTGCGGACATCAATCCGTCAGGGGCACAGACATTGTGATTCAGTTAGCTGTGAGTCCAGAGGCTGTTGGTTCTTTTCATCTTCCGAGATCCCAGCTGCCCCAGGAACCTGCTGCAACCACGTCTTCCTCGAGTCACTCAGCCACAATCATTCCTTCCAGATGCTCAGGCCTCAACTCGGAGTCCTCCCTGAGTCCTCTCTTTTTCTGTCTCGTCTCTGCCTTCAAGTCCTCAGCAAGCCTTGTCCGTTCTACCATCAAGATGCATCCCAAATCTTTGACTCCCTCTTCCTCCATTGCTACCACTGTTGCCCAGCCGCCATCATCTCTTCTCTGGGACCTTGCCATAGCCACCTAATGGAACTCCCTGCTCCACCCTTGCTCACCACAGTCTGTTCTCTGCCCTGAAGCCAGAATAATCCTTGGGGGGAAAAAGGACAACTCCAATCATGTCACTCCGTAAAAAGGAGAAACAGGAAAGTGGACACAGGAAATAAGTGGGGCGGGATCAGTATTTCAATGTTTTTAAAACGTGTATGTGGTTGGGTGCGGTGGCTCACGCCTATAATCCCAACACTTTGGGAGACTGGAGGTGAGAGAATTGCCTGAGCCCATGGGTTTGAGGCCAGCCTGGCCAACTTGGTGAGACCTCATCTCTAAAATAAAACAAAAAAAAATTTAGCCGCACATGGTGGCGCGTGCCTGTAGTTCCAGCTACTTGGAAGGCTAAGGCAGAAGGATCCCTTGAGCCCAGCAAGTCGAGGCTGCGATGGCCGTGAGCGTGCCACTGCACTCCAACCTGGGCGACAGACTGAGACTCCGACTCAAAAAAAACAAAAAAAATGTATATAATGGAGAGATATTAATATGTTTCCTCTTAATTTAAAACATTTTCCCTTATAGCAATAGTCCAGTTAATAAAGAGACAATGCCAGCATGCCACTATTAATAAATACATAAGTAATTATATAATACCCTATTTTGCAACCCCCAGGGAAATACTGGATGTAGGTAATGCTCATCAGTGTCTCTCAGAGACAGACATAGCATACATATGTGCCTGCCCCACCCATGAAATATTCTTACCAAAAAAAAAAAATCGAACCTGAATCTGATCAAGCTCCTATAACTAATTACTAGTTTATAGGAAAGACAGGACAAGAAATTGCTAAACCACCCCGTGATGATGAGATCAGAGAAATCCGAGATTTGGCAACTCCATGGGATAAACAACCTCGTTTACACATTACATAAATTGAAAATGAAAAGAAATCAGGGAGGAGAACCTATAGAATAAGACAAATTTCAGCTAGTTCACGTCTGGAATCCCAGCACTTTGGGAGGCCGAGGTGGGAAGATTGCTTAAAACCAGGAACTTGAGACCAACCTGGGCAACATAGCAAGACCCCATCGCTACAAAAAATAAAAACTGTTTTGAAAAAAATCTGGGCTGAGTTCGGTGGTTCAGTTTGTAATCCCAGCGCTTTGAGAGGCCCAGGTGAGTGGATTGCCTCAGCCCGCGGGTTCGAGACCCACCTGGGCAACTTGGCGAGAACTCATCTCTACAGTAAATCAAAAATTAGCGGGGCATGGTAGCACGCACCTGTAGTTCTGGCTAGTTGGATGGCCGAGGCGAAAGGATTGCCAGAGCCCAACAGGTTGAGGCTGTGGTGACCAGAAGCATGCCACTGCACTCCAGCCTGGGCAGCAGAGTAAGACTCCATTTCAAAAAAAAAAAAGAAAAGAAAGAAAACAATCTAGAGGATTGATCAACCAATTGTAATCTTTTGGATTCGTATCTAAACTATATTGTAAAATGAGACAATTAGAATTATGTTGTTGAGGAATTATTATTATTAAATTTTAGGTTTGATCATGAATTATAGACATATTTTTAAAAGTCCTTATCTTTTATAAAAACATACTGAAATATTTGGAATGAAATGATGTAAGTGGGATTTATATCAAAATCGTCCAGGAGTGTGGCGGAAGACAGAACCAGCCTGGTCATAAGTTAATCAACTGCTGAGGCAAAGTGGCAGGTACATGAGGTTCATCGTGCTGTTTTCTCTGTGGTTGTAAGTGTTGGGAACATTTCCTAATAAAGTTGTTTTCTGATCCCCTTTTGTTATCCAACCCCTACCCTATGTCTCTGCTCCGTTTGATGCAGGTTATATTTTCGCCTTCCTAGCCGTGCAACTCACATTTTTTTTTTTTTTGTTTGAGTCGGAGTCTCACTCTGTCGCCCAGACTGCTGGGCTCTGGCGATCCTTCCACCTCAGCCTTCCAAGTAGCTGGAACTACAGGCGCCCACTACCACACCCGGCTAATTTTTTAAAATTTATTGTAGAGATGAGGTCTCGAACTCGCGGGCTCAGGCAATCCACTCACCTCAGCCTCCCAAAGTGCTGGGATTACAGACTGAGCCACTGAGCCTGGCAACTCACATTTTTCTGTGACTGTGGGTGGCTCTTTTCTTCCTTTCCAGAAGCACATCGTTTCATTTGTTAGAAACTTTCACTTTCTTATTGGGATCCATTTGGTGCTTAGCCAAACTTATGCTAGAGAAAGTATCCTCACTCAGTTGTTTTCCGCAAACATTTATTAATGTGTCTTTCCTCTTGCTGTCTAAAGACAACCGTCTGTGGGACACGGGAGTCTTTTCGGACTCATTCTGATTATCCGTTCTTGTAGGAAACACCACCCTTGGATGAGTTGTTGTTGATCTGTGCTCCTCAGGACTCACGGGGACACCTGCCCACATCCATTCTCACTTTTCTTCCTCGGAAAGTAAGTGGTGTGAGATTCCAGGGGTCCTTTGCCCGGCTTTCTTGACTCCCACTTTCAACCATTTTTTTCTGAATTTACCAGCATTAACCCCAGAGCAGCAGTTGTTTCTTTACTTCCTTAAGATGTTGTACTTTTCCCCATCTTAATCCATTAGACTCCATTTGGACACTGATGTCACCTAAAAAAGCCATGCTAGCCTTGTTTCTCAGCCTCACCACATTAATTTCCTCTGGGCACACTTATTTTTGCTTTTCTTCAACTCTGCTTGTGTGTGTGTGTGCCTCCCTGTCTTTCGAGAGAGGGCATGATAGTAATTAAAGATGAATGAACCTCAAAAGAGTCAAGCTTGTGTGCAGTCTGAAGACTTTAATCACAGTGCATTTTTCCAACCTAGAGCACAGCACGGAGCAAAGTAGCTTGTTAACACGATAGGGCACAGTTTCACCAAATAACTCAGGAAGAAGTGTTGCTTTTTAATAGATCGCCTCAGTTCCTCAAGACAGTGACTGTTACAACTGTCCAGGATTTACCTGGTGTCCCTCATACACTAAAAGCGCCCGAGGCTGGCTCTGCAGCTCTGGAGTCAGAGCCTGTCTTTATCCGAAACTTTGATGGTTTCTTTAGCATGAATATTTTGTATCAATTTTGATACTTTAAAATAGTGCATTGGAGCATGGTGTATCTTGATGACTATGTTTTTGACACATACTTATGTTTTGCACCAAGCCATCCTTGCTACATCCCAGTACCGGCTCTGGTCACTAAGTGTCAGAGAATCATTTTTCATGGTGAGCAGAATAGCCAATCCTTCCTCACAGGACACAAACGCGGCAGCTCTGTTTCTTTGTATTTCTTAGTAGTAGGGATGCATGTACAGAAGCCCTCATCCACTTATTTCTCTTACCCTCTTGTAAAGACCAGCAGGATTTTAGAGTACCTGACATCAAACTTTTTGACCCTCAGTCACTGTAATGGGACAAGAGGCCTATCTCACCCATTGCCACTCTGAGAAAGAACTCGGTGGAAAAAAAACCAAAAATTGAAAGAAAAGAAAATACAGCAGTCAACTTGTTGCTAGCAGCTTTTGTGAACTGATTTTATTCCCAAAGAGAAGACCTTGTGCTATACTTATGATTTTATATTATAAATGACATCCTATGAATTTAAAAATCTAGTCATTTAATTACATTTGCTTTGCGAGTATAATGCAAGTCATTCAAACAGCACACACACACAAGGCAAGCTCGGGCAAATGACCTCAACTGAAGTTTTGCTCTTCCTCAGACTGTGAGGGACTTATGTCTAGTTCTGCTCTGGAATAGGCATCCTGGTGATGTGCCTTGAAGATATCCAAGGACATACACTATGGACTGGCGTGGGTTAGCCCAGTAACTTGCAGCAAACTAAACTGGTTGTGATATGTAACCCGTAGCCATGTACCTTCAAAACGCACAGATGGCAATAACTGAAAGCATGAAAGATTTATGACCGACAGGAAGTTACTCTTCCCGAAGATGCTGGAATATGCTACCACCGGGTGAGTGCTTACTCAGCAAGCGTCTGCAACCGTGGGCGGCAGACAGACTCCCTGGCAAACATGGATTTAGTCTTCAAGAGAAGCTAGCAACATGCTAATTTAAATTTACAAACACTCTACAATTTTTTAAAACTACTTTGTACACTGCTAGTAAATAGTTCCTAGTTATGACACAAATTAGAGTCTAGAGAACTATTAGTGGCTGGCTCATGTGAACCACGGAAATGGCGGGCGTTTTCTGACCATTTGCTGCCCATCAGGAGATCGTATTTGAGAGTCACTGAGATGAAGCTCTCTGGTTGCACATTCTAGTATAAGCTCCCCTGAGTCATACAGAAATATAAGTATGATTCGTTAACTCACTCACTAATTCAACAAAGATGGACTGAACACCTTCTTCTCGTTGCCAATGCATTAGGTGCCAAGAATAAAAATATATACATCAGCTGGGCTCGGTGGCTCAGCCTGTAATCCTGCACTTGGGAGGCTGAGGTGAGTGGATTGCCTGAGCCCGTGGGTTCGAGACCCACCTGGGCAACTTGGCGAGACCTCATCTCTACAATAAATCAAAAATTAGCCAAGCGTGGTAGCGCACACCTGTAGTTCCAGCTACTTGGAAGGCTGAGGTGGAAGGATGGCCGGAGCCCAGCAGGTCGAGGCTGCGGTGGCCAGGAGCGGCCACCACACTCCAGTCTGGGTGACAGAGGGAGACTCCAACTCAAAAAATATATATATATAAAATATATATATATATATATATATATATATATATATATATATACATCACAAGGATACGTAAAAAGTGCCACTCATGTTTTAAACATATACTAGCGAGGGACACCCAAGACTTAGGATGCAGATGGAGGGTGCATAACTTAGAGCTCTGGCAGCTGTTGTTGCTAGTATCTTCCCCTGCTCTGTTTCAGCCCTCATAGAACATGTGTGAGGACTAGATAGAGGTCCCCTTCCTCTCTGTGGGACCAGTCCCTCCCCTACTGGGTGTACCGGATTTCAGCTCCAATTCTTCAACTGGTCCAGCATCCCTGCAAGCTACAACCTGCACAACTGCAATGGATTGAGGTATATCCTCTCTGGGCTCTAAAACTTAAATAATTAAAATCTTAGCCCTAGCCAGGCTCGGTGGCTCAGCCTGTAATCCCGCGCCTTGGGAGGCTGAGGTGAGTGGATTGCCTGAGACCGCGTGTTCGAGACCTGCCTGGGCAGGCGAGACCTCATCTCTACAATAAATCAAAAAATTAGCCAGGCGTGGTAGCGTGCACCTGTAATTCCGGCTACTTGGAAGGTTGAGGGGGAAGGATCGCCGGAGCTCAGTGGGTCGAGGCTGCGGTGCCCGGAGCGGCCACTGCACTCCAGTCTGGGCGACAGAGTGAGATTCCAGCTCAAAAAAAAAAAAAATCTTAGTCCCCTTTCGATGATAGTATTAGGAGGTGGGGCCTTTGAGAGGTGATTATGTCATGAGGGTGGAGCCCTCAGGAGAGGGATTAGTGCCCTTAGAAAAAGGGCCCAGAGGGGTCTTTCTCATTCTCACCTGTGGAGACACTAGGGTAAGACAGCAGTTGGCAGCTGGGAAGAGACTCCCACCAGAACCCAACCACACTGGTGCCCACCCTCGCACTTCCAGCCTCCAGAACTGGGAGAAACAGTTCCTGTGTTCTATCAACCACAGTCCGTGGTACTTGGTGATAGCAGCCTGAGCTAAGACACCAGTCTTCTAGGCTCTTCTTCCTCAGCTTCAGGTTTTAGCGCTGTGTCCTCTCCCCAGAGAGGATGACAATATGCCTTTTATTGTGTCTTCCTATTTCCTCCATTGTTCAAAGTACTTTTCAAACACTGTCTCAGACTGTTCATGTCTCAAATGACATATTTTTAAAACAAGAGAAACCAGATATCCTTTCTTTTTGATGACATTTATAAAGAGTCAGCCAAGTGAGTAAATTTACCTAGAATCTTCCCTAGGAACAGAAAAAGTCACGAACCACAGAAGCCTGCCACCTCTATTGTGTGACCTTTGGTTCTTCCTTCCAGGTGGCCCCTTCATCTTCCCTCCCTAACTCCAAGAGGACTTCCACATCCCATCCCTAAAAAACACGTCGCCCAAGTTCATCACTCCTGATGATCAGATGCTCTGTCTAGAAAAGGCTGTCACACTGCCACAGAAAGTAAGTGGAGGGATTCCCTAGGGGAGAGGAGGGGCAGATTAGAGGCATGTCCCTGTAACCACAGCAGATGTGTAAGTAAAGGGTCTGCCCAGAAGGAGGCACTTTCTGTTAAGAAAAAGGGGACGGGGGTTGGTCGCATGATGGAGATTTTCTGAGATGACTCAGACAGGTTGGAGAATTGGAGACAATCCACACAGGTTCCAGACACCTCACTTCATTCCGTACGTGCATTTATAAAACACCAGGCAAAAGCCACAGCTGCAAGCTTCTACGGTGTGGGAGCTCACAATATAAAAACATCAAACGTCTTTTATTGTAAAGCTTTTCATGAAGATACTATTGAACTTAACTTGTCTCTCGGGTAAATCGATTTTCAATAATAAGATTTGTTTAAAATAACATAGACATGAATTAAGCAGCAAATTACTTTAAGTCTATACATCATTTATCGTAGTATTTCTGTGCATTTATTTACTCAGAAAAGTAAACTTCGCTCTTTAAAACTAGTTGAATTTATTGTTATTTTATTTAAAGGTCTTTTTAAAAAGCTTTAAAATATAAGTATACGTGAACTCTCACTAAATCTCTTTTTAATTATTATGTTGACATTTATTTAATAATTATTTTGCTCAGTTTTGGAACAACCTTAAAGCTCATTCAAAAAATAAAGTCAAAGCAATAAACAAAACTCCAAAATCCTAGACTTAATTTTGTATCGACTGTTATTAATCTTAAAAAATAGAAATGTGAGCCCCCTTCTGTTGTGGAAAGGATACTTGGTTTTACAAGTAAACAGAAGTTCATCCAGTCACATGGAATTAAGATCAATGTAGTGACCCCCAGATTTTCATCACTTTAAACACAGGGACAAAACATCAACACTCAACATTCCAGTGATTAAATCTACACAAATGAAAACCATACCACCTGCCCTGATTTCAGATTAATACAAAAACGAGTCTTGGGAATCTGAATAACCTGGTTTTGACCAAATGGAGTCCTTTTGTGACAGACTCACAGCACCCCCCAGCCCTCCTGAGCTCTAACTACAACCTGTTTATGTTGGTACACTCCGTTGAACTCAGACAGTGCTTTTTCTGGCATTCTGAAAAATTACTAAAGTTGAACTTTGTACACAATTGTTTAACATAGTCCAAACTTCAATCTTGTTCCCATTTTGAAATCAGCACACACACACCCCCCCCCCTTGCGTTCTTGTTCCCACACTGAGTGTCACAGAACAAACACAGCTTTCTCTGGATCGCTATGCCCCGGATTTCCCCGCCAACTTTTACAAACGCCTTCCACACATGCAGAGAGATCTGCAGAAAATCCACACGACAACGACAACAACAAGAGCAGCAAAACTTCGAAAATAATATTTACCTCGGATTTGTTTTTTGCTCATCAAGAAGTCATCGATTAGAAGACACATTGACAAACTGTAGAAAGGCTGCCTGTTAAAAGCCTTCGGGGCAAGTTAGGACCCGTGGCAGGGAGATCAGAGAGCTTTCAGTCCCCACACAAACTCCCCAAGGTTTCTGTAGGATGAGATTACTCTTCCCCTCCACAGAAAAACGGGAGCACGTCTCATCCCACAAGGTGTATCTTGGCCAGTTCCAATCATGGACTCTGAGGCATTAGGGAAAGTCACAGGAAGCTGGTGATTTTCAAGGGTTGTCACCGTCCACCCTCAGTAAAATTGCAAACCGAAAGGTTGCTCTTATAGAGCCCTTGTCATCTTAGTTAGGGCTCTACCAGTGTCCAAGCCCAGCTTCCTAGATGCTCTTTGCAATAACACTTAGAAACGCTCTTGCTGTCGAGAAAGCCCATTCATCCATGAGACCCGCGTGATGGAAAGTAACTGACATTGCTTAAATCCAAACAAGAGCTTGACTCCCTTACCTTGACTAGAAAGCAGAGTGGCTTTGTTTTTGTTTTTGTTTTTGATAAGGGGGTACTGAAGTTTGCTCAACAGCGGCAGCCCTTGCTGAGCCCCCTACTCCCCAGGGAATTAACCGCCACATTCCAGGCCTGTCATCAGAACAATAAAAGGTGAATGTTGTGCAAAACAGCTTGGGCCCATTGATGATGATGTCATGCCTGCCTTACAGAGCTCATTATTGTGCAGATCTACTTTGCTCTGTTAAGAAGGGGTGGAGTTGCCCAAGCTGGGAAGGAAGGCAGCTTTTTAAGAAGCAAAGCCCCTGAACCGGAGTTAGGCTGCACGCTCAGGGAAAGTTGAAGGAGTGGGGTGGGGGTGGGGATGCTGGGGAGGGGAGAATGAGATAAAGGAAAGATATGCATAAAATGTCAAATGGGCCTCATTGCCGATTTTTCAAACTAGCTAAACTCTGCAGAGTTCTATTCAGCACATGCCAGAACTGAAGTTGGGGATCCCAGTAGAGCCTCATCTGAGATGCAGCCAAAGGAGAAAAAAATTTGTGTTTCAGCTAAAGTGCCCGGTAACGTACGTGTATCTAAATGAAAACACTCCCGTGTGGGCCACCAAGCATCAAGGGCCTTTTAGTTGGAAGATCATTCTGTCTTTACAAAATATTTTCACCTGCATTTTTTTCCCCTAGAAGTATTTTTAAATGGCAAAAAAACAAAAACAAAAACAAAAAACTGCCGTCCACACAAACAAAAGTGGGTGCATACTTTTAGCCTAAACTCAAGTGTCATCATCATTTATACAAAAAGTTTTCAAAATCTCTATCACCTTCAAATTAGTTTTCTTTCTTCTTTCTCTTTTTTCTTCCTTACTCCCTTATTTCCTTCTTTTCTTCTTTCCTTCCTTCCTTCCTAGCTTGCTTTTTCCTTCCTTCCTTCCCTCCTTCCAAGTGAGTGACTAAGCAAGTGAGTGATAAATTCAGTCAAAAAGCCTTTAGGTAAATTAAAAGTGCCAGGATAGCATATGTACATTATTTATGTTATGAAATTTCACTTCAATTAAAGGATAAAAAGCATCATACCAGGTAAATTAGCCAAATTAACTTTAAGGTTAATACAATTCATAGAATTAAATGTTTGCAGGGCATTTTTAAATCCCCCATATCCTTTCTACTACATAAATATGAGCCATTATGTTATGGCATGGAAAAAATATGAAGGAAACATAATTTTGAGATCATTGCTTTCCTGCATCCTTAATGTTCAATCATGTTTTTTGCTTTAAGAATATGTCGAATTTTTTAATAGCCTGAACTGAGTGTAATAATTACTGCATGTTTCAAGGACGCAGCACTGAATAAATATGTTTCGATTACAGAGATTTAATCAAATTATAAAGCAACATTCACTGTTAAGTTTCAGTCCCAGATATACCCAGCTAGTTGTTGCTTTGTTTTTTGTTGTTTTGTTTCTCAGGTATTTTGACATAGGTGGGGAAACTGGTACTGAAGAAGAAATGAGAAATGCCACCACCTGGTCCATTGGTGCCATGAGGCTGTGCCAGTGTTGGGAGCCAGGCACACTGGGGATGGATGGACTGGAGCTGGGTTTGGTAGTGACTTGGAAGGTCACAAGGGTATGTTGTATCACTCTTCTGACTTCAGTTTACTCAGAGGTAACATAGGGATATGGATTTTAACTTGCAGGGTTGTTATGAGAATTAAAAATAATAATACGCAAGTCTGACACACAGTGGGTCCCTAGTAAAGAATAAGATTTTGTGCACAGCTGATTCATTTTCATGATGGTAGACACTTTGCAAAAATACACATCTGTGGTCTCATTTTAACACAGACAGTATAAACCCATGTGAGTAAAAGGAAATCAAGGAGCTAGGATTAATTGCATAGTCAAGTGGTGTCTTGCACTCAGTTGGCTTTTGGTGATTCAAACTTGAATTATAGTCCCAGGGAGGCACTGATTACCATTCAAACCATATTAAATCAATATTTGGAAAGAAATAATAATAATAGAGGAAATGTTTTAGTACCTTTAAAAAATTCTTTTAAAAAAATGCCATGCCCCACCCTCGCCGGTGGGTGCCCGTGGCCCACGCAGGGCGGAGCCCCCCCTCCCGCCCCTAACCCTACACCTGAGCTGTGGCGGTGGCGGCGGCTCCCGCGCTCGGGCAGGGCCGGGCACAGCGCCTCCCGGGTACTCGCGACCAAGCCAGGTGTGCACGGATGTCGGTGCTCCCGGGGCTCGGGGGCGCCTGACGCGCCTAGCAAACACATTCAAAGTACTTCAGGTCGTGGGAGACGGGGCAAGATGGCGACAGCATAGGTGAACTGGCGAGATTCTCTGAACGGACCAAGACTGCAAACTGCTGAATAGACAGACTGTAAAGCAGAGG
>NW_007260308.1:0-10166 GCF_000164805.1 Carlito syrichta
ATGTTAAGAATGCATCTTTAGAAATGGGTGCTAATTGATAATGGAAGTAATTTAGTAATGTAAGTATGTAGGATGTTAATAATGAAGTCATACATTTATGTCTTGATTCAAAAACTTTAAACAATCATATAGGGAGCTATTTTGCTTTACCTTGAAGAACATAAA
Source organism: Carlito syrichta (assembly GCF_000164805.1). Lineage (NCBI taxonomy): Eukaryota > Metazoa > Chordata > Mammalia > Primates > Tarsiidae > Carlito > Carlito syrichta. The sequence goes on from NW_007260308.1 coordinate 166, forward strand.
CTGGTCTTTCAGTTACATACGTCAGCAAGATTTTACTTATGACAAGAAATGTTCCATTGAAATGTTGTGCTGAAATGTGGAAAAATGTAAATGTTTTTCACGGTTTCTATCAATGTGAAATAAAATTTAATTTTGACAAAAAGAGAATCAACCAAAATATGCTTTGTACACTTAGATTAAAAAACAGCTCAGCTAAATAACCAATTGTATCACTCTAATGTTCTACCTTTCACAATATCATAGGAAGCATACAATTCACTCAAGCTACTTGACAATTTGCAACAATAAATCCTTTCTTCCATTCCCAATATTATTATCTGATTTCCACCTGATATGTCATTAGAAGTGACCTCAATTTCTAAATTTCTAGCACCATTCTGATTATGGTTATTTGTGTGTTTCTTTAAAAGAGGGGAGCATATTCACCTGCTCTCTCCTCTTTATTTTCTAAGACATCTTCAAACTCACATGTAAAAACTATATCTGTCCAGTTTTGTAGACCTTCTTAGCATTTTTGTATTCATCTCAAAAATATTTCAGCAACTGATGTGCAGATTTTTTTTCCTGGCTTGCAGATTGTATCCTGCCAACTGTGTCCTCATTTAATACAGAGAAAGAGTTATATGGTAAGTCAAGCTATAGTTTTTTTTTTTTAAACAACACTAGTATACTCCCAAAAATGTACGTCCTTATTTAATATAAATGTAACAGCAGTCTTATTATCACAGCAATACTGAGCAGAAGATATACAGTACTAATATACACCCCAGCCACACATGCAGAGTCTTACCTCCTACCAACATTCTAAACCAATATATTAAACACATTACAGTGGATAGGAATACATCGACATAGTTATTTCCTTTGTGGTGTTCTCTTGACATAACGGTTCATCCCAGTTAGAGGGAAAGAGAGTCAGGCAATTCTTACTTGCGCTTTTATTCCAGGACCAATAGCATGTATATTTGTTTAGTGCTCATCTGAATACTGGTTTTCTATGTTCCATGACAGATGAAAAGGCCTCTAAACTTTTAAGGCAGGGACAAGTCTGTAAGAGATCATCAATTTCTGGGGGAATCCCATGATGAGGCTCCCTTAAGAGAAGTGGTGACCTTGGGCATGAGTGACATGTGATGCCCTGTAGTTGACTCAGATACACTGTAAGCTCTTGGGAGGTTGTTCTGAATGAAGCTGTTTGTACAAGAATGTCCTATATATGCTTTGGATCTCAGTAGAAACAATAGTTTTCCCTGTTCAAGTGAATTGACATATCAAAGACACACGGTCAAGGGTCAGCAATTGTCTCCACTGGCTGAAAATGAGCCAGAGGCAAGAGACTAATTGGCCTTGGAGGGGGAAAGCCCCACTGGGGTTACTAGTTATGGTGGTGCCTGTCGTGTACCATCTGAGCAATTTCACCTGCTTTAATGTTGGTGTCAGCCCCTTGGTGTGTGAAATCATGAAGATGACAAGATGCACTGAATCATCCCACCAGTAATGAGACAGGTGCCTGCAGCAAAAAACAACTTAAGTGTATTCTCATCTCCTGCAGACACTGGCAAATGCCATGCCTGGCAGTAAGAACATTAAATAAGAAAGTATTAATATCAAGAGCAGTCTGAGCAACTTGATGAGACCTTGTATCTACAGTAAATAAAAAATCAGCTGGACGTGGTGGCACATACCTACTTGGAAGGCTGAGGCATAAAAGACTGCCTAAGCCCAGCGGGTGAAGGATGTGGTGACCATGATAGTGTCACCGAACTCCATCTTGGGTGACAGAGTGACACTCCTACTCAAAAAATTAAAAAATAGAGCCCGGCTCGGTGGCTCAGCCTGTAATCCCGTGCTTTTGGGAGCCTGAGGTGAGTGGATTGCTTGAACCAGGGGGTTCGAGACCTGCCTGGTGAGTGAGACTTCATCTCCACAATAAATCAAAAACTCAGCCGGGTGTGGTAGCGCACGCCTGTAGTTCCAGCTACTTGGAAGACTGAGGCGGAAGGATCACCAGAATCCAACAAGTTGAGGCTGCAGTGGCTGGGAGCGGCCACTGCACTCCAGTCTGGGTGACAGAGTAAGACTCCAACTCCAAAAACAAATAAATAAATAAATGATTAACAAATAACCTGAAGGCTGAGAGTGGGCAAGGTTATGGGTCACCCTCAAGGGACTGCAAATGTGGAGAGCTCAGATTCTCATGAAGGATTTTGTTCCAGGAACTGTGTCCAGAATTCACAGAAGGTCTCAGAGAATCCTGAGAATACACCCAATAATGACAGCTGAGGGCTAAATTACAAAACACAATGATAAAAGCTTAAAACATTGGTTTAGTTAAAATGCTTTATGAATAGCGTCTGCTGGATAAATGCGCAATAAAACAAAGGATTTATCTATAACTGACCATATGATTTCTGAACAAACAGCTGAGTTCCCTCTTTCATGTGAAAGTCCCTTAAGATAAACATCTTTTTATGGGTGACATTCCCCAGCCCTCCCCTATTCTCTGAATATCTATCTCTGTGTGATATGTTATTATCAGTAGAACAAGGTGAAGTAATAGATCATGTGTAATCTTGTGTTTCTTTCATTTTTTTTATTTTACAAATAGCAAGATGTGAGTGCATTGCAGCCCAAAATCTGTGGTGGGCAAAAAGTAGCAAAGATAGACGCCATGTTTTAGCAGCTAATTTATCCCAGAGGCACCAAAATAGTCAACATCACCTCATAACCTCCCAATCATGTATCAGGAATACTCCTGAGCTACTTTATTTTCAAACTACCCTGGATAAATTTATTTTTAAAAGTAGTGTCCCACCTCTTATCGAGATGTGACCCATATATTTCACTTTATAAAATAGCTGGAAGGTTGATACACTGTATATCTCCTGGACTTACAATTTAATTGTCTCTTTATCTTGTTCTAATATGTGGTTTACTCAATCAAGTCTACAAACTGCTCTTACTGGTATGAATACCAATTTCAATGTCAAATATAAATGACAATTTTCCATTCCATTTATATAGCTGCTTATAGCTTTTGTCATAACTGGCCAATTTCAATTTTGGAAATTAAGCTCTTCACATTTTATGATATTTATGTTTTTATTTTTTATTATCTCATTTCAATGGTTGTTCCACATCTGATATTTAATTTCATAATTTGTTTGTGATTGAAATGAAATATTCATTCACTATTTATTGCTAATAGCATTATTAGCTTTCATGTCATCCAGAAGTTTTGATGTTTCTTCATTTTCATTTGTTTCCAGGAATCTTTTAATTTGTGCTTTGATTTCAGTGTTGACCCGGTAGCTCTTTAGCATCATACTGTTTAGTGCTCATGTCTTTGTGTGCTTTGGGGAAATTTTGTTGGTTTTGATATTTGCTTTTATTCCAATGTGGTCTGAGAATGCGCATAGCATTATTTCAACCTTCTGGAATTTGTTTATCCTTGATTTATTGCAAGGGATGTGATCAATCATAGAGTATGTTTCATGTGGTGCTGAGTAGAATGTATATTCTGTAGTTGTTGGGTGGAATAATCTGTTGGGATCTATCAATTCCATTTGCTCAGGTGTAAAGTTTAGGTTCTGAATCTCTTTGTTGATTTTTTGCCTTGATGATCTATCTAGGGCTGTTAGTGGGGTATTCAAGTCCCCTGCTAAAATAGTGTTAGAGTCAATATATTTTTTGTAGTTTACTGAATACTTGCTGTATAAATGTTGGTGCTCCAGTCTTGGGTGCATATATGTTTAGGATGGATATTTCTTTCTGATGTATTGAACGTTTTATTATGTAGTGCCCTTGTGCAGCTCTTTAATTTTTTGATAGCTTAAATGCTGTTTTGTCTGATATTGAGATCACAACTCCTGCCTTCTTTTGTAATCCATTAGCCTGGAAAATCATTTTCCATCCTTAACTTTGAGTCTGTGTGTGTCTCTTGTAGTGAGCAGAATCTCCTGGATTTAGCACATAAGTAGGTCATGGTTTGTTATCCAGTTTGCTACACTGTGTTTTTTCAGTGTTACATTTATTTCATTCTCATTCGGGCTGATTATTGAAATGTGATTGTTTCTCGCTGTCATAAGGTCCTTATAAAATATTTTCTTTGCTTGTTTTCTTTTGGCTTTGGGGTTGATGTATGTGTGTTTTCACATTACCTGACTTCAATTTATGCTACAAGGTTATAGACACCAAAACAGCATGGTAATAGTACAAAGTAGACACACAGGTTACTGGAAGAGAATAGAGAACTCAGAACTAAAGTCATACACATAATAAAAAGTGATCTTTGACAAATCTGACAAAACTATACATTGAAAAAATACACCCTGTTCAATAAACAGTGATAGAAAAATTGGATAGCCATATACAGACAAATCAATCAGGATTTAAATATAAAGAGAATAAAATTCCTATTTATCACTAAAGACAAACATGAGCTCAGGATAGGTTGAAGACCTCAAGATGACACCTGAAATGAAAAAAGCACTATATGTTTTTGTTTGGTTGGTTCCCAAGATAAGTCCTCAGAGAGAAACATTTTGTCAACGTGGAAGAAATGAAACAAAAAAAGACAAAAGAACTGAAAAGCAAAACCTGAGGAGTTCACAAAATGTTTTGAGCAGTGGAAAATCCATTTCAATTGATGTATCGCATCAAATGGATATTATTTTGAAGGTGACTAAAGTTTAAGCATGTAAGAATACGTACACAACTTTTATACATAAAGTCTGGGTTTAGAGGCCATATATATTCCTATTTCAGGAGATCAGGAAATCAGGAGATGGTGTGAGCAACGTGTAGTGTCAATGAAGAATAATTCTGAAGTAGGACATAGTATTTCATGCTGAGTAAGATATGCTGAGAGTGAAAAGCTCTGTGAGTCGTGAAGGGAAACTCATTGCTGGGCAGAGTTTGGGCCAGAGGAGGCTACCATGACCCTACCCGAGAAGCTCCAGACCAGAAGCAGTGCATAGGAAGCTGGGATAAGATTTCTTCTCATTCTGAAGGTTCTTCTCATTTCAAAACAAAGTGCTATATAAGGTTAAAGAAGAATTTGGCAAAGATTACGCATGCATCGTTAAGGTCTTAGTGTATTTGAGTCATTTACCTAACCTAACTAATCAATATTAATCGCACTTAAAGGAAGGAATTTTTGGTGCTCTTAAATGCATTACAAGTTATGATACACATAGTTTTACTAATTCAGAGTTTGCAAATAGCGGGAAACAGACTAATCCCAGAAATTACACTTATATAAGTGTTGAAGTATCAGCTCCGACCTAGGAGGGAGGGTTAGGACCTGCACTTGAGAATCTGGATGGCGAGAAGAGACCACTCGGAGGCAGTTCTTCTGGGAACAGTCTGATCAGGACTGAAGCCAATTTTATTCAAACCTTTTCCAACTTATATACCATTTTCTATACCCTCCAGTAGTGTGATAATCACTTGCTGGGGGCGTATAAGTTCCATGCATATCGTGCTTTACAAACTATGCATCACAAGACCATCACAAGATTAACACGTTCCAAGCAAACAATTCAAATTCCATGATGCATGACGTGCTTCACAAAACTTATATTAAAATCACAGGTGCACAATTTCAATACAGATTGTTCAAAGTGTTTTCCATAATGTTCAATAAATCATTCATATTACACTCTTTGTTCTAAACCCTGATTAATACAAAAACTTTTCTAAGTTAAATCCAAGTTTACTGACTCCTAATATTTTTAACGATTAATATTATCAACTTAACATTATACTATATCTATAAGTTTACTTAAATGACTTAGTTATTCTTTTAACCTATTATGATTCAACGTAGTGTCCTGTAATTCTATAACAATTAAAACTTATTCTTAAAGTATAAAACCTAACCCTGACTTAAGTGAATTTCCTATGTCTAAGCTTTAACTTTTATATAATCTAATGATTGACCTTTAATACTATGCTATATCCTATTAAGCTAATACTTCATCATTAATTCTTTTATAAATTGTATAGTAACTATTATATTTGAATAATGTAGCAAAAGGAAACAAAAGAGCAAGCATAAATTTACTCAAATATACTATAAAATGTAAATACAACTATGAGTGTATATGTATATATTTTATCCTAACAAGTCTACTCTAAAAATCAAATAGTAGCTGTCACACTCTTGAACAAGGAAATGCATGGCCGCCATGATGGTGACCATGGGCTGAAGCAGAGTTTTGGTGAGTAACAAAAAAAAACGTTCTGCCTGGCTAGAGGCAGGGTGATAAAACTATTATGGTAATTTAGTTTCTAATCTTAGCCCTAGGGGAAACTGCTTTTGAGAACAAGAGCTGAATATCCAGTCTACCAGGAAATCGAAGTTTTAAAATATCTAGAAAGAAGTACAACTTAGAAAGGACAAGTTCATATAAAATAATTGTGCTGTGCAACTTTCCATAAGGTGTATAGGGATTTACTTATAAGTTTTACTGCCATGTATGCATACTGGTCACTAATCACACACCAATATTATAGGTATAACTGATATCCTATGTCAGAGGCGATCTTCCATATGGGCCTTTAAAGGCCTCAGCCATGTAGCTATAGATGTTGGCTCCCAACATTTCCCCCTTTTTTATTAAAAACATACGTAAAACATCTTGGTTTCTGTCTTAGGTTGTTCTTGCTTCACCGTAGTTTTTACCCATCATCGGCTGGTCGTCCCTCCAGGCGGAGCATGCCTGTCTTAAGTTCATACCAGGTGGCTGGAATCTTACCCGTCACTGAATACCAAGAGCATAAAGACTTGAGGGGACATAGGGAGAGTGAAGAATGGTGAGCTGATGACACAGATGACATAAAATATTAGCCTTTATGACATAAGTGACCAGCTGATAGATGACATTTTTTTGTTTTATTAGTAAGAACTGCCAAATGAATATTATCAGAGTTATGTTGAACTGCTTTCCTTAAACGTTGGATGATGACTGGAAAGATAAACAGCAGAAAAAGGACAATTATGCCAACAGCAATGAAATTATTGATCAAATTCCAAATAGAATGAGAAGTCACAAATTGAGAAAGAGAAGAAGTAAATCTAGATGCTAGTTGAAAAAATGAAACTGTAGACAAGTGTGCCTGAGAAATAGCAGTAATCTGACTATGTAGCTGTTGAATGTTTAAAGAAGAATTAGAAGACTGGCAAACTCCCATAAGGTGTTTTTGAATATCAGTCCAACTGACATTCTAACCATCATAAGGCAAGGGTGTAACACAGATCCATTTAAATTGTGTGTGACAAGCTACAGACATCTGAACCTTAATGTGTTGTATTTGGTTTCCTATATATACTAATGCTGATTCTAAAGTGTTCAAAGTATCAATAATACCCTTATCTATTTCTTCTTGAGTGAATAAGGTAAGGCTAACATTCTGAGACAAATGATTAACATGATCAGCTGTATGCACTTCCTGTACTAAAGCAGTTGCAGAAGCGGCCACAGATCCTATAATAGAAATTAGTGCAGAAATTCCCAAGATTAAAGCTGCAACAAACCTACAAGGTCTATTTAACATTGATGTGGCTTGTTCTAAAATATAAGTACCTGGAGAAGAATACCACGATTCCGGTAGCTGAACAGGCACAAAAACATAAGAAGGCTGCTTTAACAGAAATACTTGATATGGGTTACCAATAATACACTTAGACAAAGTACAATTTTCACAATTAACTCCAAAATGACCAAAATTATATATTACCGAGTAAATAGAATGAGCATTAGCAATTAACAAAACATATGGGGAATCAACACAAGCCTGTAAAAAGGTTGTAAAACCAGAATGAGGACAATAAAGTGTTACAGGACCTGTTGCTGCAAACATTCAATAAAGCTGAGTCTGTAATGAACAATTACAGAATAGAGAACTTAGAAACATGGGTGTAGCCCATCCATGCGGGTGCCTTCTAGCTGTGGCAAATGTAGAGCCATTAAAACCCCAGTCACTAATATATAATTTTTCACCGGGTACAGGATAGTCCACCTTAGAGTTATAAGCACAGTCTCTCCATTTCGGGAAGCCAGCATCTCGCCGTATGAGTGACCAGTCCTTTTCCGTATCATCGAAGGGGCAAGCAGGTACGCTGAGAGGTGATGAAGCTCTAGTCGCACGGCTAGGGGCGGTTCCTCCAGGCATTAACATCTCCATTCGCCAACCGTCCTTGATATTGTCCTGATAAGGGCTTTCTGTACTCAGAGACTTAAAGGTAGACATTAAGCAAGAAGCCTGGTAATTCTTAAAAGCAGAATTATTATAAAAACAAATAGGAAGTTGGAATGTCCTTCATAAGAAAAATTATGATTAGTAACAAGTTTGATTTGCACGAAATAAAGCAGGCTCTCCCCTTTTCCTATAAGAAGCTTCCATTTTATCAGAGGTTTTATACTTTCTTCTGGATCTCAATGTCTAGTCATAGCTGAATAGCCTGAAGAGTCCAAATTTAAATGATTAATAACAAATAAAGTGTGATTCAAGATGTGGTGAGGAGAGTTATACTTGAACTCACCCTCTTGCAACTTAATTGATTTTTTAAAGTTTGGTGAACTCTTTCAACTATGGCTTGACCTTGTGGATTGTAGGGAATTTCTGTGGAATGAGAAATATTAAATTAGGAGTAAAATTGCTGGAAAGATTTAGATGTATATGCAGGACCGTTGTTGGTTTTCAGTTGCTCTGGCATACCTAGCTGTGAAAAGCAAAAGAATAAATGTTGTACTACATCCTTTTAGGCTTCTTCCAGTTTTTGCTGAAGCTAAAATAACATGAGAAAATGTATCTACAGTCACATGCAAATAAGACAATTTTCCAAAGCTGGGAAAATGAGTTACATCCATTTGTCATAGTATGTTAGGTCTTAGTCCTTGAGAGTTAACTCCTCCTGGAACTGGAACAAAAGTTTTTGAATTCTCAGAGAGTAAACTGAATGTAAATTGTTTACAATCCTCTGGGCTTAAAGGTATAGTAAAGAAACAGTTCTGTAAATCAATAACTATAATATTAAAGTTAACAGGTATAGCAATCCAGGCTGTAACACTCCATGGCTCCCATAGTAGTGTTAATAGCTCTTAAATCCTGTAAAAGTCTCCATATACCAGATTTTTTCTTAATTACAAACCTAGGAGTGCTTTCAGGGCTAGTGGTTAGAGCCATTTAGGGGGGCTGGTAGAAGATTCTATATAACCAGCCTTTATAGTTGTAAAATTAGTTTTTTGACTGCCTTAGTTTTTCTAAGGGCATGAGCTATTGTTTCAACCAAACCGGTCTTTTGGCTTTCCAGGTAATAGGGTCTTGGGAACAATGGATTTAATACCAGCTTAATTTGTCTTTTCATTAACTTGGACAGGTTCCTGCATTCCCTGTCATCTTTGCCAAGTCTCTTAAAGGGATTATAGCCTATCTACAGCATTTGTAATGAAGCTTTATCATTAGGGCTATATAAATGCATGCTTATTTGAGCAAGAATATCTCTTCCCCATAATGTAAAGGGGATATATGGAATAAAGTATGGGAAAAAATTTTTTGAAGTCTCATTTGTCTAATTTAAAATTTTTAGAGCAATTGGCTACTGAGGGTACTTGACCAATGCCTATGAGTCCTAAAGGAGCTTTTTGAGTAAACAAAGAAGCAGGTCAATTTTCCTGGCAATACAGGAAACATCGGCACCGGTGTCCAACAAGACTTTGATCTTAACTACTTGTATATATATGTCTTCTAGAGGTCTAGAGTTAGTAACCTCCTGAACCCAAAAGGACAACATCGCTAGAGTCAAATCCAGAGTATCCTCTCGGCAGGTTAGTTAATTTTACCTGTTTTATGATAAGGCAAGAGCAGCAACTGGGCTATTTTCTGACCTTCGTTAAACTACACAGTTTTGCTAGGGGGAGCAACAAGCACCTGGATTTCTCTTGTGTAATCCGAATCCACCACTCCAGGAATAATGGAAATTCCTTGTAAAGACA
>NW_007260308.1:10572-12009 GCF_000164805.1 Carlito syrichta
GCTTATATTACTTATTTTACTTATATTACTTATATTATTTACATATTACTTATGTATGACATATTATTTATATTATTAATGTTCTTTATATATATAGCTTATATTGCTTATATATATTGCTTATATATTATATTACTTATATCACTTATACTTTACTTATATACATTTGTTTATTATTACTTGAGCTTTCTACATTTCTATAAGAAAAAGAAAAGTGTGACTAAGTTCAGGCTTTATTTCAGTATTCTTAACTTTTAAAGGAAAACTTTAGAGAGAGGTGTAGTAAGGGTGGAAAGAAGGAAGGGTTTTTAATCATCATCATTGTCATCAACATTGTCTGATATAATCAATTATATTGCCGGTCTTTTTTATCAGTCTTATAAAAGCCTAGCAAGTGTTATTAACATTTCTAACAGCCAATTGTTTTACTAAAATTTTTGCTGCCTCTTTGCTAGTAATTACTCATTTGATGCTGGTGGCTATTTTAGAAACGAAATCCTCATAACTTTTATATGTCTTTTGCTTTATCTTAGAAAAAGAAAGAGTTTAAGTGGAATTAGCAGGCAACTTTCTGTACAAAATCTAGAAAAGAATTAACTTTATCTTTGCTTACCTTAACACCTTTATGTTTTAATGCTTTAGACATGATTCAAATATAGGCTCGTCTTTCTTTGGAACCGCAGTTCCCCATAACTGTAATAACAAAACACCAATATACACAATATACAGTAATATCTCTACAAAAACTGAATTGCTCTTTACGGTGATAACAAGTCGTGCAGTTCGTCGGTGACACTATACAACCAATCTGCTTGCCTATCAACCCGCACACTCCGGGGGGGCTGCAACACCCTAAGGCAAGTTCTGTCCTGAAACGAGATGAATGAACAAACGGGGAAACATATATATATATATATATATATATATATATATATATATATATATATAAACAATTACTGGAGTCAGGTCCCTGTTCGGGCGCCAAAGCTATCGGAGTATTGGCTCCGACCTAGGAGGGAGGATTAGGACCCACACCGGAGAATCTGCACGGCGAGAAGAGACCACTCGGAGTTACCTAACCTAACTAATCAGTAATAATCGCACTTAAAGGAAGGAATTTTTGGTGCTCTTAAATGCATTACAAGTTATGATACACATAGTTTTACTAATTCAGAGTTTGCAAATAGCGGGAAACAGACTAATCCCAGAAATTACACTTATATAAGTGTTGAAGTATCAGCTCCGACCTAGGAGGGAGGATTAGGACCTGCACTTGAGAATCTGGATGGCGAGAAGAGACCACTCGGAGGCAGTTCTTCTGGGAACAGTCTGATCAGGACTGAAGCCAATTTTATTCACACCTTTTCCAAACTTATATACCATTTTCTATACCCTCCAGTAGTGTGATAAATCACTTGCTGGGGGCGTATAAGTTCC
>NW_007260308.1:12778-42657 GCF_000164805.1 Carlito syrichta
CTCTAAAAATCAAATAGTAGCTGTCACACTCTTGAACAAGGAAATGCATGGCCGCCATGATGGTGGCCATGGGCTGAAGCAAACAGAGTGTCGGTAAGTAACAAAAAAAACCGTTCTGCCTGGCTAGAGGCAGGACGATAAATCTACTATGGTAATTTTAGTTTCTAATCTTAGCCTTAGGGGAAACTGCTTTCGGGAACAAGAGCTGACTAATCAGTCTACCAGGAAATCGAAGTTTTAAAATATCTAGAAAGAAGTACAACTTAGAAGGGACAAGGTCATACAAAATAATTCTGCTGTGCAACTTTCCATCAGGTGTATAGAGATTTACTTATAAGTTTTACTGCCATGTATGCACACTGGTCACTAATCACACGCCAATATTATAGGTATAACTGATATCCTATGTCAGAGGTGATCTTCCAGATGGGCCTTTACAGGCCTCAGCCATGTAGCTATAGATGCTGGCTCCCAACATATAAGGACAAACCAAAAGCAGTTAAAATTCTCAGTGTACCATGTAAACATTGGTTCACCTTGAGTACTTTGTTATATAAGATATTGTTTCTTAGTAAAGAAGTTTTATCTTCACAAAATTCTGGACATACAAGGAGACAAATTTCTTGACCTTTAATATAGCCTGCCTCGTGGATATGTGAATGACCTGAGCTCTAATGATGTAAATATAGGTATGTCTGCTCCCTGAGAGCATCATTCAACAACACAACCACCTCTATATGAGATCCTGAAGGCACAGTTCCTCACCATGAACTGGAGGTTGAGGATTATCTTCTTAGATTCAGCAGTTACAAGTAAGAGGTCCCCAGTCCTTGGAGGGAACCAAGATCAGGCAGGAAGAATTTCATTCACACATGTCTCCCTTCCACAGATGTTCACTCCCTGGTCCAACTGCCCAAGACCTAGTGGAAAATTTGGGGCCCATTACTGTGACAATAAGCTACACTCTGTGTGTGTATTTGACATGGGGGATTTTAGGCGATGTGGGGGGGTACTGTTTGTGAAGGTACTATCCAATGTTAACTTTACTCAAATATTTTAAAGGTATAAAAGGCTCCCCCAATTTTCCTGAATGTTTTTGGAATCTCTGTGTGTGTTGACTGTATCTGGGCATCTGGCAGTCACAAGGAAATTTTCCATTGATATTTCATAAAATTCTGGCTTGAGGGTCATCATGCAGAATTTGCTGAATTTTGTGAGGTTAACTTACTATTTTAAAAGGCGGCGTGAGAATCACATGGTGTCACTGAAGGAACATCCAGAATCACCGCCCACCCACTTCATACTGCACTAGAGACACTGAGAAGAACATGTTCTGTAAGCCCAGAGGGAATTTCCTTGAAGGGTGGGGAGAAGACTGTAGTGGGGGGGAGTTCAGAAGCCACCCAGCACAGTTTCCAATCCTGAAATACATACACAGGAGGAAGCGGAGGGTTTTCCTCTCAGGGCCTGGGTCTTTCTTACTTAAAAACAAAAATGGGACAAAAATAAGAATTTAACAAAGACTGTTTATGTGTCTTTAAGCGTTCTATTGAATTTGGATCATTTATCAAACCCAACACACTAATGAGACTGCATCTTAAAACAGAACTTTTGTTTTCAGATATATTGAGTTAGAAAATAAGAATATGGATATTTTTATTAATTAAAATTATCATGAGAAAAACTGATCCTAGGATTTAAACTTGCAAGGGGCATAGCCTAGAAAATTTTGAGATTGTCAGTGTGTATTTGAATGTAGGATCACTTTGAGAACCATGTGCTGTGGGATTGATTTTGCAGTGGCGAAATTCCATCATTACAAACTTCTGACCATGCTAATAGGCATGCATCATTAAACAAAGACTAGTACTGGAACCTCAATATACTGGCTCATGTATCACCAAACTTCTCTTTATGTTATCCAGGACCAGGTATAAATTATTATGCCCCATTAATAAACAAATAATGTGATTTCTACTGTGGTAAATACAGATGTCTGTGTCCTGAAAGCCTCACCAAGAATACATCTCTCTCATAGAGAAGCCCCTGATAGCACAGATCCTCACCACGGACTGGAGCTAGAGATTCTTGTTGTTGGTGGCAGTGTCTATGGGTAAATGGCTTTTCTTTTTTTTTTTTTTTTGAGTTGGAGTCTCACTCTGTCGCCCAGACTGGAGTGCAGTGGCTGCTCCTGGCCACTGCAGCCTCGACCTGCTGGGCTCTGTTGATCCTTTCACCTCAGCCTTCCAAGTAACTGGAACTACAGGCACACACTACCACACCCAGCTATTTTTTTATTTATTGTAGAGATGAGGTCGCACCAAGTTGCCCAGGTGGGTCTCGAACATGCGGGCTCAGGCAATCCACTCATCTCAGCCTCCCAAGGAGTGGAATTACAGGCTGAGCCACCAAGCCCAGCTACGACTTTCAATTACAAGTCTGAGGAGCATCAGGGCCAGAAGTATCAGGGCCAGAAAAGAAGAATTTTATACTCTTATGTCTCTTCTACACAAGTGTCCACTCCCAGGTCCAGCTGGTGCAATCTGGGACTGAGGTGAGGAAGCCTGGGACCTCACTGAAGGTTTCCTGCAAGACTTAAGGATACACCTTCACCAACTATGGTATACAATAGGTACATCAGACTACTGGACAAGGTTTTGAGTGGATGGGATGGCTCAACACCTATAACGGCAACACAGGCTATGCACAGAAGTTCCAGGGCAGAGTCACAATGACCAGGGACACATCCACAAGCACAGCTTACATGGAGTTGAGCAGCCTGAAACCTGAGGACATGGTCGTGTATTACTGTGCGAGAGACACAGCATGAAAACATACATCCTGAGAGTGTTAGAAACCCGGAGGGAGAAGGCGGCTCTGCTCAGCTGAGGGGATGACAGGGATTCTGAAATATTACGTCATGTAGAAAACAATGTTATGTACCTGAGGGAAAGGAAAAATAGAAACATGTATCGACTCCAATTATTCAAGAAATACTCCATTAAAAATCACCCAGTAAACAAAATTAACAGTGTGAAGAAAGTCAGTCACATGGACTTATACTGACAGACCCATGAAGGTTGCAGAATGACAAATACTATTATCAGAGTTAAATAAAGGTATTTTATTTTTAGGAAAATGACCCCACAATGAGAAATGAGATCACTGAAAAGCAGAATTCAAATTATATGACCCTAAAAATTGATCAAATTGAAGGGAGAAACAGAATTGTGGAATAATAGTTGAAGACATGAATATTCCAATTTCAATAATGGACACGAGGCCCAGAATGAAGATAATAAAATAGAAGACATGAACAGCACCATGAAGCAGTTAATCTTTATAGGCAAGCCGGGCTTGGTGGCTCAGCCTGTAATCCCACGCCTTTGGGAGGCTGAGGTGAGTGGATTGCCTGAGCCCGCGGGTTCGAGACCCACCTGGGCAGCAAGACCTCATCTCTACAATAAATCAAAAAATCAGTCGGGCGTGGTAGCGCATGCCTGTAATTCCAGCTACTTGGAAGGCTGAGGCGGAAGGATCGCCAGAGCCCAGCAGGTGAGGCTGTGGAGGCCGGGAGCAGCCACTGCACTCCAGTCTGGGAGACAGAGTGAGACTCCAACTCAAAAAAAAAAAAAAATCTTTATAGGCTTAGGTAGAATATTCCAATTAATTTATACAGATTGCATGTTTTTTTCAAGGGAAAACAGAATATTCTTCAAGGTATATCATTTATAAGGAAACACACACCCTTCAATGAATATAAAAAACAAATAATACAATGTGCCTCCTCTGATTACAATGGAATAAAACTAGAAAACAAATGTATAAAAAATAAAAAATTCATAAAAATGTGGAAATTATAAACTGCAGGATTAGTAAATGGCATATTAAAAAATAAATCACAAAGAAAATTGGAACACACCTTCAGTTCAGTGAAAATATAAATTCAACTTATCAAAGCTAATGAGGCTCCCTGAAAAATATGAGACTCCTATTGCTAAGAATAAAGTTTACACTAGTAAAAATATACATTATAGGCTTGAAAAACCAGCACATTGAGAGGACTACATGGGCAGATAGCTTGAGTTCATGAGTTTGATAGCAGCCGGGGCAAAATAGGAAAATCTCAGGTTTAAAATTAAAAATTTTAAATAAAGCTATGTGTAGTGGTGTGTTACTGTAGTTCCAGTTACTCAGGATGTGGAGGAAGGATTACCTGAGCCCAAGGGGTTGAGGCTGCCATGAGCCATGATCTTAGTGGTCCTGGGTGACAGACAGATATTTTGGCTAAAAATAAAATATATACATTAAAATGCAAAAATTTAAAAATTGATATTTTAATAGTTCACCTTAAATAATTGATTGGAGGATATTAAACTACATCTCAAACTACCAGAGCAATAGAAATTGTGTAGATATTCTCTTACATATACAGGGAAGTTGTGATGTCCAAGATTTGCGTTTCATTTTAGGATACGGATTTAGAAGAACCAATAATGCACTTCTAACTCAGTGCCATCTGTGGACCCAGTACAGCCAAAGACAATGTTTCAGTCAGGAGCTTCTTGGCCTAGAGAGTCAATGGTGTATTGGCATTTGCAAGCAAAGACCCAGGAAAGTTCAATATGTAGCCCCAGTCTGAAGGTTGGCAGTCAACGGTAAAGGAAGACCAATAATGTAGTACCACAGAGAAGGCTGGAAGTCTGGAACTCAGAAAAGGTAAGTTTATAGATCCAGTCATAAACCTAACAGGAATAAACCAAAAAGAGCCATGATGAATCTTCAGTCCAAAGTCTGGTTGCCTGGAGACCCAGTACAGCCCATGATATATATCGTCCCTGTCACATGGCTATGAGTCAGAGGAATTAGGAATGGAAAAGAGGTAGTTTTATTAAGAATCATGTCAGGTAGAAAACAAGAAAAACAAATAGTGTAGCTCCAATCAGAAAATGGAAAATCTGCTGATCCAGGACATCTCATGGTCTACACTACTTCTAAAGAAATATTCTAGAAAATGTATTCTTGCTGACAGAGGCTTGTTTTTTTTGTTTTATACATCTACTCATGGGATGGGCACTACAGACACTTATAAGACTGTGTTAATGCTTCACTTGTCTAATATTAATCTCATCCTAAAACAGGTTCCAAGTTGATACACACAACCATCATCACAGAGGCCCCTTTAGATCAGCTACATGCCACTTTATAAAACTTGTTCATTCATCTTTTGCACTCAACTTTTTGTTCTGATGCTAAAAAATGCTGCAGGTCATGCCAATTCCTAGAAGGGGACTTTTTTCCATAAAAGTCTTGTGTTTTGGGTCTGAATAATGAAATTTATATTGAATTGTATGATTGTAAGAAAAAATAGCATATAGTGTTTAATACAAATAGATCTAAATAGGGTATACACAGCTAAAGTATAAATTAGAAGAAAAAACCATAAAAAATAGAGCCAAACACTTAATACAGTTAGTTTACCAGAAAATATCAAGCATGAAGGGCATTTGCAGAATTTCCAGGTGAGAACAGGGAAATGCAAATTTCACACACCTCTCATGTTTGTTTGTACCGCCCATGTTTGAGTTTGTGTTTACTTTAACTATGCATGACAAAAATAATTTCCACATCCAGGTCTAGGTCAGTATTGGGCTATTTGACTTGGATACAAGAAATAAGAACAGATTACAGACCCAGTCCTGTGAAAATTAGCCAATGTGTGTTTGTGTGATTTGATTGTATTACTTTGAGCCACACATATCTGTCTGTAAAGCTACTATTTGGTGTGATCTTTTTTTGTGTGTGACCTTTAGCCAGAGGGTAATAAAAGAGAAAAAAAAAAAGTTCCCACCAATTTGTCTAAAGTTTCTGGAATCATCATGTGTTTTGAATGTATCAGGGCATCAGGTATCTCCTGAGAAGGGCTTCCCGGTGGTTCCATGAAGTCCTTGCTCGAGGTCTCCTTTTAGAATTGACTGTGTTTGGTAAGGAAAAAATCACTATTTAAGGTAATAATTTCAAAAGAGTATGATGTTAGTGAAGGAGCATTCTGAACCAAGGCTTAGCCACTTTATACTGGGCTGGAGATACTGAGAGGGACATGCTCTGTGAGCCCCGAAGGAACCTCCCTTCAGGGCTGAAACTGACCAGCAGGGGGTGTTTAGGATGCACCCAGATAGGTCCTAGACCTTAGCAGGGGTACAGTACTTTAGGGCACAGGTTTCTTCTCAGGACCAGGGTCTTATTTATAACAAAACAAAAATACTATGAACGTTAAAATAAGCATTTAGCAAGAAATATTCATTCTCCTTTCAGGATAGTATTGTAAGTGGAGCACTTACTTAACTCAAAACATCAAAGATAAATGCATTAAAAAAGTTATATAGCTGACAGATCGCTTAATATGAGATGGAGAACAGGGGAGATATATTAATTCAATGAATGCAGATACCCGGCACACTTGTCACAAGATTTAGCAAGCAGAGGGCAAAGCCCAGAGAATGTTGAAATCACTTGAGGCCTGCTCAATATTTCCCTCTTTCAACACATGTCACCTGTTTCGGCAACATCTGTTTGACTTTTCATATTGAACATTTTAAATTAAACAGGTGTAATAAATGTGTCATTATGCATTTATTCTGATTATCTGCTCATTATAACCTGTTTGTTTCTATTAGTACACTCAATATTGTTTTATTGATAACCAGACATTTGGAGTTTTGTGGCTGATGTTGACTTATTGCTTTATGCTATGTATTTTTCTTCCCATGCATGAATGCACCCTATCTTAGCTGGGCTTAATTGTGAAAGTATGTGAAAATCTATTCATCTCTGAATTTGATCTCAATGCAGTCATTACATATGTTGAATATTATCCCTGCTATGAGCACAAGAGAGTTCACATTCCTCCTGTGATACTCTGCTTAGGTTCCTTATGGCTTGTGCATTTGCCTTGTATTATCTTGGGGAAAATCATCTTCAGCTCTCCCAGGTCCATTCCAGTTTTCTACTTGATAGTTTTTAATGTGATGGAAGGGGATGGACTAAGGTACATTCTCTGATCTCACTGAGCTCAATTCTCAGGTAATGTTATGACACATGGTCTCAGTGAGCTCTCTTGTAGTTCCTGTTCATCCTCCAGATGCGATGTCTATATATTTTTGCCCCTTCTTCTGAGATGGGGTGACACTTGTTTTATCCAGTTCTTCTCACCCACAGCTCCAATGTTACACCATCCCTGACTTCTGCTTCCAAATTCCCTGCTCTTCCATGAAGATTCAGGCTGTTGTTCTATATGACAGAGAGCATTTGTGGCTCTGTATAAATTCTTCCACCATGAACTCTCTTCATCTCCTATTTCCTGTAGGGCAGCATCTGTTTGTCAAGGATCCTGGGTTTTGTGTCTTCCCATGCAGATTAATTCTTTAGTTCTCTGTTGTAGTAGGGGACATGGCTGTGGGCGCACTTCAGAACAGCGAGTTTTCCCTCTCTCCCAGTCACAGCTATGTGTAGGGGAAGGACATTTTGCAGTTTCAATTATCCTAGATAAAATACTTAAGTGGGAATAGGAATTACCTACTTTTGAGGCCACTACAAAGTTCAAACTATGACACCTTTACTACACTAAGCTTCATACCATCCAATATATATATCTGTCCTAATCTAGCCAAGTCATGCACCATCTAGTATCCTTTTTCTAAGATAAGATGGTACTCTGTTCCTGTTTTTTCTCCCTAGAAGGGCTTGTCTCTACAGAATTCATGTTTGTTTAAGTTCATGTACCTTCAATTAACTGAAGTATTAAATAAAACTTGTGACTCTACAACTTGCTCTGTTTTGCTGTCTTTGGTGAAGATGTTGATGGTTTTGTCATTGCTATTTTTTATGTAAAAAGAAAAGCTGATTTATCACCTGCCTGATTCTCAGAGTTGGGTAGAAGTTGTATGTATAAGATCATTGTCTTGGCAATAGTCCAAGTCAGTTAGCAGTTTAGTTGACAGGGAAATGTTGGTGAATTCATTCACTCAAATATGATCCATGATTAAGAACATGGAGTGCTTGATACTTACTACAGCATGGCTGCATGCAAAGATATTTTTACCTAGTAAAACTAAGGAAATAAATAAAAGTTTATACTTCACCATTTCACTTTAATAAACTCTAAAAAATGAAACTTATCTAAAGTAACAAAAAGAGGATTAGGAAATGCCTGGGGAAAGCATGGTAGAAAGAAAAGGAAAGAGGAGGAATTACAGAGGAATTAAAGGAAATTTAAAAAATTTATTTTATTTTATAGGTGTGGGGTACAATTCAGAATTATTTATACAAATGGTCATTGTACTGGTAAAATTTGGTTCTCGCTTTGGTACCCCTTTTTACCTGGTTTGAGAGGAGGTACCCTTATTAATGTTATGTGCTCTCCTTGCCTCCCATGGCAGTTTCCAGCTACTGACAATAACTTTCTCAAAGTTTTATGGTAAATGTTCAGGATCCACTTATGAGTGAGAACATATGGTAAACAGTTCTTTTTTTCTGTGATAAATCAGTGAGTGTTACAGAATTCATCCAGGTTGCCGTGAAGTCCATCAATTTGTCCTTCTTTCTGACCACATAAAATTTCATCATGTGGATGGAATATTTATTTCTCCATATTTTTTTCTCCAGTACAATTTCAAGGGGCAGCATGATTGGATCTATGTTTTTGCTGTTATCATTAGTGCTGTAACAAATATGTATGTGTAGGGATCTTTTTTGTAGAGTCATTTAAGATCCTCTGGAGATGTTCCCAGAAGGGGAATCGCTGGGTTATATGGAAGTTCAATTTATATTTATTATAGGAATTGCCTACTTTTTTCCAAAGTTTGGACAATTTGCATTTCCACCAATAGTGTAGGAGAGTTACCTTTTCTCCATTCTTGCCAGCATCTGATGTTTATTTGTTTTATTAATGGTGACTATTCTTAGAGTTAGGCGGTATCTCAATGTGGTGGTGATTTGCATGTATTTATAATTAGTGAATTTGAACATTTTTTCATGTGTCTATTGGATGCTCATGTGTCTTTTTAAAAATGTCTAATCATGGATTTTGCCTGTGTTTTAATGAGACTGTTTGTTTTTCTCCTTTCAGCAAGTGTGAGTCCCTTGTGGATCCTGGATGCTAGGACCTTGTCAGATATACAGTTAACAAATATTGTTTCTAAATCTGTTCACTGTCTCCTCACTCTCATGATGGTTTCTTTTGCTTTGCAGAAACTTTTCAGTTTGATGAGATCCCATTTTTCCATCTTATCTTTTATAACATGAGCTTTTGGGGTTTTGATAAGAATTTTTTTCTTTATTCTTATTTTCATAAGGTTATCTACTGCATTTTTTAAGACTCCTAACGTTTGTGGTTTTACATTTGGAACTTTGATCCATTTAGAGTTGATTTTCATGTATGATGATAGGTAGGGGTCCTGTTTCATTCTTCTGAACGTGTTCAGCCAGGTTCCCCAGAACCATTTGGTGAATAGTTTCTCCTCTCTCTAGATGTTGTAGGATTTGTCAAAGACAAGTGACTGAGACATTGAGATTTTGCTACCGGAATCTCTATCCTGTTCCATTTGTCTGTATGCCTGGTCTTGTACCAATACTAGGTGGTTTTAGTTATTGTAGACTTATACTAAGGTTTAAAGTCTGGAAGTGTGATACCTCCCAACCTCCCACTTGGTTTATTTTGCTATGCATTCCTTTGACTATTCGTGGTCATTTGTGTTTCTGTATGAATCCCAAGATCGTTGCTCTGGGTATAAGAATGATGTTGGTAATGCAATGGGTACAGCATTGAATCTGTACATTGCCCTTGGTTCAATGGACATCTTAACAATGCTGATTCTTCCAAACCATTTCAGGAGTGCTTTGCAGTTTTTTATTGTAAAGATTTTTCACTTCTCTGGTTAGCAAGATGTCAGGGTATTTTATTTTGCTGTTGTTGCTACTGCTATTTTGAATGGGGTTGTGCTTTTTATTTGGTTCTGTCCCTGTTTGTTGCTGGTGGATAAGCGTGCTACTGTCTTTTGCACATTGACTTTGTACCCTGAGACTTTGCCAAAGTCTTTTATCAATGTAAGGAGATTTTTTTTACAGATTATATTGGATTTTTGATGTACAGTATCATATCGTCAGCAAAGAGGGATAACTTGTTTTCTCTTTTTCCTAATTAGATACCACTTATTTACTTCTGTCTGGTTGCTGTAGCTACGAATTCCAACACTATGTTGAACAGGAGGTGGGAGAGAGGACAGCCTTGTCTTTTTTCAGCTTTCAAGGGAAGTGCTTCCAATTTGTGTCCATTTAGCAATATGTGGACTGTGGGTTTATCATAGATGGCTCTTACTATTTTTAGGTATGTCCCTTCTATAGCTAGGTGTTTAAGAGTTTTTTTAATCAACAAACAATGCTAGATTTTGTTAAAAATTTGTTCCACATCTAATGATATAATCAGGTGATTCTTGTTTTTACATCTGCTGATATATTTAATTGCATTTATGGTTTTGCAGATGTGGAAGCAGCCCTGCACCCAGGGATGAAGCCTACTTAGTTATGGTGGAGGTTTTTTTAGATGTGTTGCTGGATCTGATTTCTTAGAAAGTTGTTTTCTTTTAAGTGTCAGAGTCTCACTCTGTCAAAGCTGGAGTGAAGTGCACTCATAGCCACCCCACCATCAACATTCTGAACTCTGGCAATCCTTCTGCCTCAGCCCTCCTAGTAGCCAGAACTACAGGCATGCACTAACATGTCAGGCTAATTTTTGTTTTATTGTAGAGATGAGGTCTCATCAAGTTGCCTGGGCTGGTCTCGAACTCACGGACTCAGGCAATCCACTTGCCTAAGCCTTCCAAAATGCTGGGATTACAGACTGAGACATCAAGTTTGTCCACTAGAATCTTGTTGAGAATGTTTGCATCTATGTTTATCAGGGATATTGGGCTGTGGTTCGCTTTCTTTGTTGAATCTTTACATGATTTGGGTATCAGTATGATGCCAGCTTCATAAAGTGTTTTGGAGAGAGTTCTTTCTCAGTTGTCTGGAATACTTACAATAAGATATTTATCAGCTCCTTCTTAAATGTTTATTTTGGATTCCCGCTGGAAATACATCATGTGCGGTGCTTTTATCGTAGGTAATTTTCTTATGACACAGTCAATTTCCTGGGTTGTCACTGTGTATTTAGAATCAGTTTCTTCTTGTTTCAACCTTGGGATATTGTGTGATGTTAGAAATTCTTACATTTCATTTACGTTTTTGAGTTTTATTTTCATACAAGTGTGCATATTAATCTCTGATAATTTTTTTTTTTAATTTAGTCTGGGTCAGTGTGACTTGGTCATTTAAATTTTTGCCTGCGTTTTTCCAGCTATTTCTCTTGTTTTCTTATTCATTCAGGCTAGTGTTGCGTAGATTGTTTTTATAGTATCAGACACTCAGCTTTTTGTTTCGATTTCTTTTTCTTTTTTAAAATGTGGGGTACCATTCAAGTTTAATTATACAAATGTTCATTATGCAGTTACCCTTGTTGATAACGTGTGCCTCTTCACTGGAAGATTCCTACTACGGCCAATCCCAGTCCCCCTCACCCCTGACAGTTTTCCACTACTACCAATTCTTTTCTTATAGTATTAAAATAATTGTTCAAGGTCCGCTTATGAGTAAGAACATAACCAATGCTCAATTCTTTGTTTCTGTGATTGATCACTCAGTATTATAGACTTTAAGTCTATCCAAGTTGCTGTGAAGTTCACAATTTTTTCATTCCTTAAGGATGCATAATATTTCATAATATATATGTATCACATTTTAAAATTCAGTCCTATTTCAATGGGCAACACTGTTGGTTCCATGTTTTTGCTATTGAGAACAATATTTCAATAAATATACATGTGCAGGTACCTTTGGCACAGATGACTTGAGTTCCACTGAATATATTCCAAGTAGGGGATTGTGGGGTCACATGAAAGGTCAATCGCTTAGAAATCACGAAACTGTTTTACATAGAGGTTGTATTTGTTTACAAACCCACCAACAGTGTAGAAGTATCCTTTTTCCCCACATCCTCTCCAGCATCTGTTTATTTTTTGAGATACTGTTGATGACCCTCCTGAGTGGAGTTAGGTGGTATCACAGTATAGTTTTAATTTGTATTTACTTGCTGACTAGTGTAGCTAAGCATTTTTTTCATGTATTTTCTGGCAGCCCATATGTCTTCTATTGAGGTGTGTCTATTCATATCTTTTCCCACTTTGCAGTTTTTTTTTTTTTTTTGAACGTTTGAGTTCCTTGTAGATCCTAGATGTTAGGCCTTTGTCAGACATATATTTGGCAAATATTTTGTTCCCAGTCTGTGGGCTCTCTCCCTGTACTCTTGATAGTTTATTTGGCTTTGCAGAAGCTTTCCAGTTTGAGGAGGTCTCATTTGTCTATCTTATCTCTTATGGCATGGGCACTTGTGGTTTTGATCAGGAATTGGTTGTCAGTTCCAATTTCATTTCGGGTGCCTTTTGCATTTTCTAAGATGCTAATAGTTTGAGGTTTTACATTTAGGACTGTGATCCATTTAGAGTTGATTTTTGTGTATGGTGGTAGTTAGGAGTATTGTTTTGATCTTCTGTATGTGGTCAGTTTTTCCAACACCATTGGCTGAATATGTTCTCCTCTCCACAGTGTTTGGTGGAGGAGGCTTTGACGAAGATGAGTCTATTGAGAAATTGAGGTTTTGATACCTCCTGCTTTTTTTTTTCTTCTGAGGATTTATTTGGTTATTCATGCTCATTTGTGTTTCCATATGAATTTCTGTATTGTCATTTCCAGGAATGAGAAGGATGCTGCTGGTAATTTAATGGGTATTGCATTAAATCTGTAGATTGCCCAAGGTAGGATGGGCATCTTAACAATGTTGATTCTTCCAGTCCATGAACATGGAATAGTTTTCCATTTGTTTGTGTCATCTTTGATATTTTTGACCAGTGTTTTGTAGTTTTTGTTGTAAAGGTTTTTTATGTCTCTTTTTAGGAAGGTGTCATGTTATATCATTTTTTGGTGAATATTGTGAATGGCATTGTGCTTTTTACTGGGTTTCTGTTTGCTTATTATTCTTGTATAGAAATGCAACTGTCTTTTTCACACTTATTTTATAACCTGAGACTTTGCCAAAGTCCTTAATAAGTTCAAGGACGTTTTTGACAAACTCTCTTGGATTTTAGGGGTATGGAATTATGTCATTTGCAAAGAGAGATGAATCAGCATCCTCTTTTCCTATTTGGATGACCCTGATCTCCTTTTATTATCTAATTGCTCTAACTGGGACGTCAAATCTATGATGAAAAGGAGGAGTGAGAGTGGGAATCCTTGTCTTGTACCAGTTTTCAGGGAAATGGTTCCAATTTTTATACCTTTAACAGTGTGCTGGCTGTGGGTTTCTCATAGATAGCTCTATTTTGAGGTATATTCAATATGTGACGAGATATTATAGAATTTTTATCAAGTAGGGGTATTGGATTTTATCAAAAGATTTTTCTGCATCTAATGATACAATCATGTGGTCTTGGGTTTTACATTTGTTGATGCACTTAATTTTTTATGATCTTGCAAATGTTGGATCAGCCCTGAATTCAAAG
Source organism: Carlito syrichta (assembly GCF_000164805.1). Lineage (NCBI taxonomy): Eukaryota > Metazoa > Chordata > Mammalia > Primates > Tarsiidae > Carlito > Carlito syrichta. The sequence continues at coordinate 26,431 of NW_007260308.1, forward strand.
GATGAAGCTTACTTGGTCATGGTGAATGATCTCTGAGATGTTTGGTTGGATCCAGTTTGCTAGGATCTTTTTGAGAATTTTAGCATCTATGTTTATGAAGGATATTGATCTGTAGTTCTCTTCTTTGTTGGATCTTTAGCTGGCTTGGATATCAATTTGATGTTAACTTCATAAAATGATTTGAACAGAGTTTCCTCTTTCTCAATTGTCTGGATTACTTGCAATAAGATTGATATCATTCCCTCCTTATATGTTTTGTAGAATTCTGCTGGAAATTCATTTGGTCGAGGTTTTTTGTGTGGATTGTTTTCTTATGATATAGTCAATTTCCTGAATTGTATTGGATTATTTAGGGTCATGATTTCTACCTGCTTTAACATGTAGAGGTTATATGATATCAGAAATTCCTTTATTTCCTTTAACTTTTCAAATTTGTTTCCATATAACTGTGCATGGTAGTCCCTGATAATATTTTGTATTTTTTCAGAGTCAGTTGCAATTTAATCTTTTGCAATTCTGGTTGTGCTTATTTGGACTTTTTCTTTTTTTTCTTGGTCAGTTTAGTTAGGGTCCATCAATCTTGTTTATTCTTTCAACGAACCAACTTTTTGTTTTGTTTTTGTTTTTTTTGTATTATATTTTTGTATTCTATGTCACTAATTTGAACTTTTATTTTTATGATCTGAATTATTCTGCTGAGATTAGAGTTTTTGTTGTCTCGCCTTTTAAGCTTCCTTAGGTGATTTATTAGGCTGTTAACTTGTGATCTTTCCATTTTCTTCATGTATGTTCATAGGGCTATGAATTCCCCTTCATTACTGCTTTCATGGTGTACCAGAGATTTTTGTAAGATGTTTTTCAATTTTCATTTGTTTCAAGGTATTGTTTAAACTCTATTTTGGTTTCCATGTTGACCTAGGAGTTGTTTAGCATCATACCATTTGGTGTCCATGTCTTTGTGGGTTTGAGGGGAACTTCGTTGGTGTTGATGTTTATTTTTATTCCACAGCAGTCTGGGAAGATGCATGGCAATGTTTAAACCTTATGGAATTTTTTTCCCCAAGGATGTGGTTGATATCACAAAATATTTCATGTGGTGATGAGTAGAATGACAGTCTGTGGTTTTGGCAGGAATGTTCTGTAGTTATTAATCAAGCCATTTGGTGAAGTGTCACATTTAGGTTCTGGATCTATTTGAAAGATTTTTGTCTCATGATTGCTCTGGGGTTTGAGTGAGGTATTTAAGTCCCCAGCTACAATACTGTTAGAATCAATATCTTTTAAAAAGATTACTTAGAAGCTGCTACATGAAGGCTGATGCTCCCATTTGGGTGCATATATGGTTAGGATGGATATTTTTGCTGATGGATTGAACCTTTTATCAATATGTAGTGTCCTTCATATCTTTTAAAAAATTTTGATACCTTTTATGGTATTTTGTCTGATATTAAGATCATGACTCCTGCTTTATTTTGTGTTGCATTCACCTGAAATTTTGTTTTTCATCCTCTTACTTTGATTCTGCGAGTGCACTTTCTGGTGATATGAATCTCTTGAAGACAGTACATTGCTGTCTCATGATATTTTATTCGTTTGGCCATTCTCTGTTTTTTCAGTGGTGCATTTAGTTCTTTCACATTCAGGCTAATTACTGAGATATGAAAGTTTATCCTTGTCATGTGGTTCTTATATAGTTTGCTGTTGTTGTTGTTATTTATTTGTATGTTGCCTTTCTTTTGATTTTTGGGTTGATTCATGTGGATTTCCAGTCTTTTTCCTACATTCTTGTGAAGGGCATTGTCATTCTATATTTTTTTTCTGCTGTGTTTAATTCTTTTTAAAGTGTTTCCTGCATATCTTGTCTGAAGGTAGTGTTAAGTCTTAGGGATTGAATGCCTGGGAAGGATTTTAATTGTCCATCACTGATGAAGCTATGCTTAGCTGAGTAGGTTATTCTTGGTTGAAATTGTTTATATTTGAGAACTTTGAGAATGGGGCTCCAAGTCTCCTAACCTGAAGTGTTTCTTTAGATAAATCTGCTGCTATTCTAATTAGGTTTTCCTGGTAGATAGACTAAACTTTCTCTCTTGCTGCCATTAGGATTATTTCTTTTATACTTACTTTGTGTAAGCGAATTACTATGTGTCTAAGAGTTGGTCTTCTATACTTGTCTTTCAGGGGTTGTTTGATCCTCTTGTGTTTGAATGGTTGTATCACTGATGAGAGGAGGAAAGTTTTCTTGGATATTTTCATGCAATGCTTATTTCAGGGTATTTTCTATCTCTCTATCTGCTTCAGGGATTCCAATTAATTTTAGGTTCTGCCCCTTGAAATAATTGCTCATGGTTTGGAGGTATTTTTCTGTCTTTTTAATCTTCTTTTCTATGTTTTAACAGTTTGGGTTAGTTCCATATTTTTTTCCTCAACTTCTATGACTCTTCTTCTTGGTTAATTCTGCTTCCTATGCTTATTAGGTTGTTATTTATTTCACTCACTGTATTCTTTATTGCTGTTATGTCAGTTATCAAGTCCTTCACTTTATCCTGTTGTCTCTCCTTAATTCTACTTATTCTCTATTAATATCTTGATGTTTGGGTTTGTGGTTTTAAGACCAGTCATTCTAGGGGCGCTTCATTGTTTTATTTCTGAAGTCTGTATTCTCAGTATTTGAACTCCCAGGGGACTGTGTGAGACCCACATCACTTCTTTGTGTGTATTTTTTTTTTTTGAGTTGGAGTCTCACTCTGTTGCTCAGACTGGAGTGCAGTGGCCACTCCCGGCCACTGCAGCCCTGACCTGCTGGACTCCAGTGATCCTTCCACCTCAGCTTTCCAAGTAGCTGGAATTACAGGTGCATGCTACCACACTCAGCTATTTTTCTATTTATTGTAGAGATGAGGTCTCACCAAGTTGCCTAGGTGGGTCTCAAACCCAAGTACTCTGGCAATTCTCTCACCTCAGCCTCCGAAGGTGCAGGATTACAGGTTGAGCCACCGAGTCCGGCTGTTTGTGTTTTTTTTTTAATTTGGGTGTATTTTCCTCCCCCCATTTATACCTTCTTTAATTCTGTTGTTCAGGGATGGGGAGGAAGATTTTACTTCTGTTTGCTCTATCTCTTATTCTTCCTTATGTAGATCCATTCATTTTGTTTAATTCTGAAGCTGGACTGTGAGTTGGGGGCTGCACTTTGTGCAGTTTTGCATTTTTTGATTCTTTTTTATTATAAAAATGGGGGTATAATTCATGGTTAGGTGTGCAAACACTGATTATGCAGGCACCCTTTTTGATGAGCTATACCTCTCCATTCCCTAGAAGTTTCCCTCAACTGCCAACCCCACCTCTCTCTCCTGACAGTTTACCACTACTGCCGATACTCTTTCTTATGACTGTAGAAGTTAGAAATGAAGTAAACAGTTTTGATTATTATAAAATACCTTCACTGATGGTTTGCAAAACCAGCTTCTTGGATATCTTTCACTTTCTTAATGTATTCAATTCCATGCAAATACCCTGTAATGAAATTTTAGGTTTCTACTTGATTGTATTAAGGAAAACCCACAGAGCTACTAAGCATTATTCCTGCATATGTCTGTGCTGGTATTTGCAGAGGAGATTGTGCTGCTAGTCAGTGAACTGAGTAGGGAATATCTACCCTCAGTGTGGGAGCGCAACACAGACAACTGTGGGTCACATTGAAGACAGATGTAGGAGAAAATCAAATTTTATCTTTGTCTCTCCCATGGAGCTGCATAGCCATCTTCTGTTCTTAGTACTCCAATTTCTGTGGTCTTTGCATCTCAGGGATTGCACCTGTGTTTCCACTGGTTTTCAAGCTTTTGGCTTCAGACTGACACTAACACAGTGAACTTCACTGGCTTTCAGGCTTTTTGACAATCTCTGAGTCATACTACCAAATTTCCTGGTCCTCCACCTTGCAGACATTCTATCCTGGAACTTAAGTGTCTCCTCCATCACATTTAGTAATTCTCCTAATAAGTTCCCTCTCATCTATCTCTCTATATCATCTATCTATCTATCTATCTATCTATCTATCTATCTATCTATCTATTGAAAATGTCTTCCTAGCCAAAACAGTCTCCTTGCTGAATGGTCACTTGACAAACTGGACACAAGATCAGATTATTTAAGGCCTTTTTATACCAACAATATGCATTACTCCATGATAAGTGGCCTCCAGTGTGACAAAAGTAATAAACCAATATGTTCATTTAGAAAAATGATGCTCCTTGTGTGTAGAGCATTGACAAGTGAATAATATATACTATTATTTTAGAAATTAAAAAATGGATGTCAATAAATGCTATGGTTCTTAATCAGAAATCTCAATATCAGTTTTATGTTTGCTCTCCACTATTTATCTATTGAATCAGCACAATTCTAAACAAATTGCTTCAAGATTCTTGAGTCGATATGCAACCAAGTTATTTCTAAAACACTTATGCAAATTGAAATGACATAAAAAAGTCAAAATTAGAAATGATAAATAAATTGAGAACTATTGCCTTATCTAAGTTTAAAACTTATTAAAGACTAGTGCCGCAGAATATCATGCAAACACATAAAATTCAACTATTTTTCTATAAAATATGATAAAAATAACCTAAAAATAAACAAATATTGTCATTTAAACAGAATCAAAATAGTATTTTTAATAATATTAACTGCAGTCCCAAGGATCAAATTTATAAAATAAGGGCAAGACTGCATTTAAGACTATATTACATTGCTAAAATAAATAGAGAACCCAAATATATTGAAAGGCATTTTATGTTCAAGTTCATGGATCATAAGACTTAACATTGTGAAGATGATATTATTCCCCGGTGTGATTTACAGATTCAACTCAACCTCTTTTACAATCTCAACTTCTGTTTATGCAGAAATTGACATACCGATTCTAAAATTCATGTGGAAATAAAAATATCTACCTATACATGAGGTTCTTGAAACAACAGTATTGGAGGTCTGTGGCAAGTTGCATTGATTTCAGGTGAGGGTGGCTGTAGAGGAAACTTACTTGCCCAGGTGAAATTGCTCAGGATCTTGTTGGGAAAACTGAATTACAATTGTCTGAAAAACAGCAGTTGGGGGTGTTTTATGCCCCAGAATTCTTCTTATCCATGGATAGCAGAGCCTAGGTGTGGTCTCACAGGGTTTTCAGAGGAGGCAGGTTTAAATTTCTAAACACCTGCTTATTATGGTTATATTTAAAACACATAGATTTGTTTGAAATTGGCACTCACAGCCATTTGAGATGACAGGGTCTATATCACTGACATAAAGTAAATGACATGAGAAAAACATGCAGAGGTCATCATTTGTATGGCAAAGACTCACATTTCATGATGCTAAATTTTTCTCAGAGCTACAGTAATCAAGATTGGGTGCTACTAGAATAAGTCCAGACATAGATCAATAAAAAGAAAAATAAGCTTAGAAATAAATGACTAAAATCAACCAATTTTCAACAAATACATCAAGAAAATTCAATGGAGAATAAATCCTTATTTTCAGCAATTGTGCTTCTCAGATAACAGGATGTGACCACGGAAAACAATTAGGTTGAGATCAGGGTCTCCTATATACAACTATTTCTCCAGATGTGAAAAAGGTCCACGTGTAAGGTGTATACAGTAGGACTTTAAAAAATACATTAAAGTGCTTAGTCTTGGATAGATAATAATTCGTGACACAGTAAGCTAAAATCACAAATGCCAAAAAAATGAAACTTTGGAATTTATTACTTAACAGACAAATGATGCAAACAATGCCTTCAATAAAATGAGAAAACCACCTAACCATAAAACAGAATATTAACAGAGCACATATGTGATAATGGTTTTGTATTCAGAGTGTACAGAAAATATAACAGAAAAAATATACAACAGAAAAATATAAAATAATAAAAATACAAGTACCCAATTTAAAGGTGGTTTAGATGATTTGGATAGATGCTTATCCAAAGAAAACATATGAGCAAAAAGTAGTCATTACAAAAATGAAAATTTAAACCACCACAATAAAATATCTCTACTCATTACTAGTGAGTTTCAATTTTAAAAGACTTAACCCCCTCAAATGTTAGAAAAAATGAGGATGAAAATGAAATGCAGAATTTAAGTCACAAAACTATCAATGCCAGATCATGAATGCATGTCCTTGTTAGGAGCACAAATCTGAACAGATTGCCTGGATTAACATCATGTCTATACCACTTTTTGTCCTGTGCTCTTGCATTGTTCCTTAAATTTGCCTTTATGAATGTTCTATCCATAATATGGTGGTGCTTAAGATGATACATTTGTCATATGAATACTAAACTCCATGTTGCCATCCGTTCAAACAAAAGGTGCAGAGATGACCTGTTTAGTAAAGAGCTCCCCTGGAAAAGGATGTTGAGTCCAATTCTTCCCTTCTGCAGTCAACATACTTGTCCCAGTTCTAACAAAAGTTTTCAGGTGTGTTCTGCTACTCTGACTCATCCTACTTCTGATGTCTCTCCTATTGCATACATTCAAGGAGTACATTATTTACTAGTTAATTAATTTAAAATGCATTGAAGCCGGGCTCGGTGGCTCAGCCTGTAATCCCAAGCCTTTGGGAGGCTGAGGTGAGTGGATTGCCTGAGCTCGTGGGTTCGAGACCCACCTGGGTAGCAAGACCTCATCTCTACAATAAATAAAAAAATCAGCCGGGTGTGGTAGCACATGCCTGTAATTCCGGCTACTTGGAAGGCTGAGGCGGAAGGATCACTGGAGCCCAGCAGGTCGAGGCTGCAGTAGCCGGAAGCAGCCACTGCACTCCAGTCTGGGTGACAGAGTGAGACTCCAACTCAAAAAAAAATGCATTGAAAACCCAGGTTGTAACACCCCACACTCAAGCATTTGTTCATGTAAGGAACACACAGCAAAGGGTCTTTCAGAGTCCCTGAAATCTAAATTTGTCAATATACGTGTGAGGTCATTAGGTTTGAGCACTGTTGACCTGTCCCTTACCACAAATGTGACTTGTCAGTGCAGCATCTATATTCCTTGTTCACTCAGGGGGGAGGGTTCACAGAGGTACTTGCAGGTTTACAGGGAGGGTAATGGCACTAATTTTAGTGAAGACAATATCCACCAGTCCTGACCTCCTATTGAAGAATTTACATATGATATTGTCACCAACATCCACAATCTACAATTTTTCAAACAGAAGCATAGAAAAATCAGGCCACATCCTTAGGGTCACACATGGAGGAGGATAGAGATATGCCCCACTACTTTCTCAGAAAGTTGCAGGCACAATCTCATGTCTCATAAAGTTTTCAGAGGGCTACTCTCTTTTGTTTAAACTATCTATTTCCTGGAATGAGGGCTTTCCTGTAATTAGGACTGAGTATTTTTCTTAACTATAATAAACAGTGAATTGGATCCAGGTTTCTCTAAATTCAATGTGATTATTCCATTTGCCTGAAGCACCAGCATGATTGAATGGGTATTTTACAATTTATATAACCCTGGGTGTGTGGTTGCTTATATAGAAATATTTACGACGAGGGAAACATGAACCCTACTGGCAAAGTCATTCATCACCCTTGGCCAGACTTGGTTTCCTGACCCTTCCCTTCAGCACATGTTCTGGGCCTGGAGAAGACCCTGGGCTATGTGAAGGATTTCCCTTAAAAAGGAACTGAGTTTATGAGTGTACAACCAGCATCCTCGTTTCAGGGTGATCCCAAAAGACAGAGCCTTCTCTTATCCATCTACCTTTCACATTCAAAGATACCTTCCACATGCAGATCCTTACTTGGGTATGCAGAAAAAACTGACACAGATTTACTTTTTTTGGAGAAAGTAGGATTTATTAAGAAGACGGAAAAACTCCTACAGTGAGAGGGCACCTGAAAAAGGTTGTCCCAGATTTACTTAAATGCAGGTTCCCGCTTATCCTTGGAAATACTTTCTGAGAGTCATGGACTTCATGCACAGGAACATGAAGCACCAGTGGTTCTTCCTCTTTCTGGTGACAGCTCCCAGATGTGAGAGTCTCAGGGATTCAGATGCGAAGGGTTGGCATGCTGCATGTGAGCACAGGGCTCACTGAGGTTCTCTCTGTCCACAAGTGTACTGTTCCAGGTGCAGATACAGGAGTTGGGCCCAAAACTGGCAAAACCTTTGGAGGCCATCTTCCTCACCTGCACTGTCTCTGGTTATGCCATCAACAGTGGTTACTGGTGGAGACGGATTAACCAGACCCAAGGGAAAGGGCTGTAATGGATTGGAGATGTCTATCATAGTGTCAGCACCAACTCCCCACCCCTCAAGAGTTGAGTCAACATATCAGTTGACCCGTCCAAGAACCATTTCTCCCTGCAACTGTGTTCTGTAACCTCAGAAGGCACAGCCATGTATTACTATGCAAGTAATGGACCTAAGTGTGAACCAACACAAACACAAACATCCCTGATGAGAAGTCGTAGGGAGATGAGTGTAGGTGTTATTGCTGACTACCAAGGGGCCGTGGGGACACACAGATCCCAGTTCAGAATTAGATTCATGGAGATAAAAGAAATGAGCTTCCTCTTTTCTGATCACTGGTATTGTTTCTCACCAAAACATTACCTGTCTGTAGCACATCTCATAATTAATTAAAGTTCTACCTTTACAGATACTTGCTGCAGAAAAGAATTAATGAAGTACATCTGTCTACCATTGAGATGTTATTTGTCACTAGGGGTTTTTCATTAACATATTCCTATATTGCCATATTACCTTCTGGACAAACAAGAAATTCTAAGGATTCTCACCCCTTGACTGATGTCTTTGGCATATCATATTTTGCTACAAAATTTATATGCTGTTATTCTAAACTGAATTGCTCTTTATTCGGAATGGCATGTGTGGGTGATTGTCTGATGGATAATGTATGCAAAAATATGGATTAAACTTATATATGAAAAGGGACATTATCCCATGGGATTGAAAGTCAATAAAACCCTTGAAGAGTTCATTATATTTGTTGTAGAAATATGGGGATTTTTTTCAAAAGTCTTTAATGTTCTCACCTAATATGTGCTACATCTCTAGACTGAGAAGAGGAAAGGAGGATAACATTTGAGTTAGAAAACAAAGAAACAAGCAAAAACATATGAAATAAAATAAATATCTATGCAAAACTCTTATAAGACAGATGCCAGAGTGAACATAGTGCAGCTACTCTGTGTTAAAAAACCATTATTCGCGTACCTAGTTTAGATTCTTTGACATTTCTTATAAGACAAGTTGGCTAGTTGGGACTTCAATGTTTACTTCTTTGGGATCATTCTTAAACATTCTTTATTTCTGAAGAATATCTGTGCCATGAATATGTTGTGTTGGTAGGTTTTTTTGTTTTATATTTTGTTTTAGCAATTTGAATGAAGTCATGCAACACATAATGTTATTTTGGTTCAGAAGATACCATGTGAAAAATGGGGGTCTCATGAAATTGTAAAACTTTATTGTTTCTGCTTCCTTGAACTAATATTTTAGATGCAAGAACATTTACCACAGTGTTATAATATATTGCAGTACTTATTATGATAGCATTCTGTACACTTTTGTTGCCTCAGAGCATTATGTGCTAACATATAGACCAGGTATCAGTAAACTATGTCAACTTGGTTTGTGTAAGCACATTCAGTGGTGCTTACACAATTTAGAAATTGCCTAAGGACACATTTCTTAGAATATATTCTTGTCATTGTCATACTTCATTGTAAAAAATTAATCTCCCATTTAAACTGAAAATTTTCTGCTGAGAAATCTGGTCAATTTCCTTGATTACTGGTCTATTTAGGGTCTCAATTTCTTCTTGTTTCAACCTAGGCAGGTTATGTGATGTCAGAAAGTCCTCCATTTCCTTAAGGTTTTCAAGTTTGTTTACATACAAGTGTACATAGTAGTCTCTACTGATCTTTTGTATTTCTTCAGAGTCAGATGTGACTTCATCTTTTGTGTTTCTGACTGTATTTCTTTGGGCTTTTTCTTTTTTTTTCTTGGTCAGTTTAGCTACCGGAACATCAATCTTGCTTAACCTTCCAAAGAACCAGCTTTTTGTTTCATTGACTTTTTTGTATTATCTTTTCATCTTCTATTTCCCAGATTAGGGCTTTTATTTTGGTGATCTAGAGTCTTCTGCTGGAGTTAGGGTTTTGGTGATCTTGCTTTTCCAGCTTCCTTAGGTGATTTGTTAGGCTGTTAATTTGTGATCCTTCCATGTTCTTCATGTGTATTTGTAGAAATATGCATTCTCCTCTTACTACAGCTTTCATGGCATTCCAGAAATTTTGGTAAGATGTTTCTTCATTTTCTTTTGTTTCCAGGTATGTTTTAATCTCTGTTTTGATTTCATCATTGGCCCAGGAGTTGTTTAGCATCCTGCTGTTCATGTCAACGTCTTTGTGGGCTTTGGGTGAACATTGTGGATGTTGATATTTTTTATTCCACTGTGGTCTGAGAAGGTGCATGGCAAATTTTTGATGTTTTGAAATTTGTTTATGCCTGATTTATGGTCAAATATGTGGTTTGATCTTAGAGTACATTTCATGCGATGATGAGTGGCATGTGTATTCTGTGGTCGTTGGTGTAGTGTTCTGTAGGTATCAATTAAGTCCATTTGGTCAAGAGTCACATTGAAGTTCGGATCTCATTGTTGGTTTTTTGTCCTGATGATCTGTCTAGGGTTGTAAGTGCGTATTATAGTCCCCACCTATGATAGTGTTAGAGTCAGTATCTTTTTTGAATTTACCTACAAGCTGGTTGATGAAAGTTGGTGCTCCTATGTTGGGGGCATATATGTTTAGGATGGATATTTCTTGAAACTTTTATCATTATGTAGTGACCTTCTGTGTCTTTTTAATTTTTTGATACCTCAAAGAGTATTTTGACTGAGATTAAGTTTGTGACTTCTCCTTTCTTTTGTGTTCTGTTCGCCTGAAAATTTCTATCCCATCCTCTTACTTTGAGTCAGTGAGTTTCCTTTCTAGTGAGACGAGTCTCATGGAAGCAATATATTGTTGTCTGGTAATGTTTAACCCATTTTTTCATTCTACGCCTTTTAAGTGGTGTATTTAATCCATTCACATTCAGGCTAATTATTGAAATGTGAGAGTTGATCCCTATCATAATGTTCTTTTTTTTTATTGAGTTGGAATCTCACTCTGTCACCCAGACTGGAGTACAGTAGCTGCTCCCAGCCACCACAACCTCGACCTGCTTGGATCCAGTGATCCTTCCGCCTTGGCCTTCCAAGTAGCGGAAACTACCAGCGCATACTACCACGCCTGGCTAATTTTTTGATTTATTGTATAGATGAGGTCTCACCAAGTTGCCCAGGTGGGTCTCAAATCCGCAGGCTCAGGCAATTCAGTCACCTCAGCCTCCCATGGTGCGGGATTACAGGCTGAGCCACCGAGCCCAGCTCATAATGTCCTTAGAGTGATTCTGTTGTTCCTGTTTGTTTGTTGTCTTTCTTTTGGTTTTGGAGTTAGTTGACGTGTGTTTTTAATCTTTTGCCTGTACTCTTGTGAAGAACATTGTCGTTCTTTTTTGCTTTTATTCTGTGTTCAATACTTTTTTTTTTTTGAGTTGGAGTCTCACTCTGTCGCCCAGACTGGAGTGCAGTGACTGCTCCCGGCCACCGCAGCCTCGACCTGCTGGGCTCCGGTGATCCTTCTGCCTCAGCCTTCTGAGTAGCCGGAATTACAGGCATGCGCTACCATGCCCGGCTGATTTTTTGATTTATTGTAGAGATGAGGTCTCGCTGCCCAGGCGGGTCTTGAACCCGCGGACTCATGGAATCCACTCACCTCAGCCTCCCAAAGGCGCGGGATTACAGGCTGAGCCACCGAGCCCGGCTTCAATACTTTTTTAAGTGCTTCTTGCAGAAGTGGTCTGGTGGCAGCATAAGTTCTTAGGGATTCATTATCTGGGAAAGATTTTTATATTCCCTCACTGATGAAGTTTAGCTTGGCTGGGTATCTTATTCTAGGTTGAAATTGTTTATCTTTTAGAACTTTGAAGATATGACTACATGCTCTCTTACCCTGATGGGTTTCTGTAGGTAAATCTGCTACTATTCTAATTGGTCTTCCCTGGTGGGTAGTCTGAACTTTTTCACTTGTTGCCTTTAGAATTTTTTTATTTTATACTTACTTCATTTAGGCGAATTATTATGTGACTGGAAGTTACTCTTCTCATTTGTTATCTTGCAGGCATTCTCTGAATCTCTTTTGTTTGAATTTTTGCATCACTGACATAATGAGGGAAGTTTTCTTGAATGATTTCAAGAAATATTTGTTCTAGTGTGGTCTCTGTCTCTCTCTCTGCCTCAGGAAGTTCAATTTCTCTTAGGTTTGGTCTCTTGATGTAATCATTCATCTCTTGAAAGTTTTTTTTTTCTGTCTTTTTAAGCTTCATTTCTATGTTTTTGACAGTTTGGGTTAGTTCTGTGTTTTGGTCTTCAAGCTCTGAGATTCTGTCTTCTGCTTGGCTAATTCTGCTATCGATGCTTATTAGTCCCTAATTTATTTCATCACAGTATTCTTTACTGCTGTTTTTTCTGTCATCATCTCCTTCCTATTTTCCTCTTGACTCAATTCAATTCTTTTATTATCTCTATTAATGTCTTGATGTCTGGGTTTGTTGCATGTGACCAGTCGTTCTGGGGCTCTTCATTGTTTGTATTCCGAAGTCTGTTTCTCAGTCTGACCTCCCAGGGGTCTGTGTGAGACCCATATTCCTCTTTTGCTTTTTCTTCATTTTTACCGATTTTTCCAACCTACTTTTTCCTTCCCTCCACTTCTCCTTCTTCTTTAATTCTGTTATTCAGGGGTGCAGGGATTGCTTTTACTTCTGCTTGTTCATTCTCCTATTCTCCCTTATGTATATCCTTAAGCTTTGTTCAGTTCTGGAGTTGGACTGTAGGTTGGTGGCAGCACTCTTTGCAGTTTTGAGATTTAATTAAGGCGAGATTTCTGATTCAAAATCTGTCTGCAGGTCCTGGTATCCATCAACAGGTGTGTGGATTATGTGAAATCCACTTCCCTCTGCTTTGGAATCTGTGCATGCAGTGGGGTTGTAGATTTACTCCCTGAAAGAAAAGTGAGGCTAACAGGGGGAATAGAATGGCGTAGGCAGTGGGGGAAGAGGACTTGGACAGAGAGAGAGGAGTAAGAGGGAAAACAGACAAGTGTACCAACTAACAAATGAAAAGAGACACAAAGACTAAAACAACTAAAAAGATAAACAATAACCATGACTACAAACTAACCAACAACCATACAAAAAAGCTATAACATACAATGATGCTAGCATACAAAGTAACCAACCTCCTTATTGGTCTGCTATTTCTCTATACAAAGATGAGGTCTACAGAGAAATTACAAAAAGATCAAAGTCAAACAAATAAAATAAAGTCAGTCAACTAACAGAACCAACCAAGCATACTCTAAGACTTTTCCTTTAAGTCCAGTGTCCTTTCAGCTCTGATTTCTAGCTTTCTTTGCAGACTGGTAGATTTTTTCACAATTAGGGTCAGTTGCCCCTGGCCTGCTGTGAAGGACAGTTCAGATCTGGGCTCCCTGCCCAGTATACCACTCAGATCTGGTATGTGTCTATTTACCAAGAGGAAGCAACTTCTGTCTTTCACATTTTGTGTTGTTACCTTGGATCCCCAGCAGGTGGTGATATCTCACCATTCCACTTGATCTTTATCTCCAGCTGCTGAAACCTCAATAAAAGCCAGGTAGGGCAGAAATCAGAGGGTGCCCAGGATGGGAGGGAACAGGCAAAGGTAGTGGTGGTGGTGGCAGCCACCTCACAGTACATGGAAGGAGTTCCACGAGCCGGGCTGCATGTGAGGTGCGAGGCATGGCATTGGCAATGGCAGCAGTGGCTATCTCAGTAGATTGTATTTGCGGGGGCTTCCCAGTCTGAAGACATGGGTCGCCTCAGGCATGGGTGGTGCAATGGCTGCAGCAGAGGCATCTGCCGCTCTGGTGGCAACCCAGTCTACTGAGGTGTTTGAGTGGTGACCGCGGCTGATCTCCATGTGAAGAGTAAGCTGCCAATGATGGGAGCTTCAGTCCCCAAGAGAGACCTGAGTCTTTATGTGTGTTCTGTTTCATGGAGTGTCTCACAGACCAGGCTGCCCTGTCTCCATCTTTCCAGAAGTCCTCCTGAATTTTAGTATATCTATGTTTTTTCCCCCACTGGTGTCATTTTTAGAACTTTATTTTCTTCACAGACTGATCCCATGAAATGTAACTCCCTCACGAGTCAATCTTGCCAGTGAAAGTGGTATCTGAAGACTTCATACTGGATCAAAACTTGGTCTTTGTTCTTTGTTTTCCACAAGCACTTAGACTTGTGTTGGTTACTTCCAGTGCTGCTAAACGGAAGTATAAGTGTATTTTTTTCAGGCATCCTCCCAAACTTTTGGAACATTGAATATAGTTTTATTGTTGTGCTATGAGTCATCAAAATAATGTTAGCTTAATTAACTTCAAAGAATTCACTAAGCCAGGCTTGGTGGCTCAGCCTGTAATCCCATGCCTTTGGGAGGCTGAGGTGAGTGGATTGCCTGAGCCCACAGGTTCTAGACCCACCTGTGCAGCGAGACCTCATCTCTACAATAAATCAAAAAAGATCAGCCGGGCGTGGTAGCACATGCCTGTACTTCCAGCTACTAGGAAGATTGAGGCAGAAGAATCACTGGAACCCAGCAGGTCGAGGCTGCGGTGGCCGGGAGTGGCCACTGAACTCCAGTCTAGGCGACAGAGTGAGACTCCAACTCAAAAAAATAAAAAATAAATAAAATAAAAAAAGATGTTGGGTTGAATAGGGAGTGGCAACTAGTACAAGCTCTATGAAGAACAGTGTGTCAATTTTTAAAATATCTAGAAATTCACATTCCATATGACCCAGGACTCCCTCTCCTGAGATTGTATGCAGAGGAACACACATCATTGTACAAAATAATCAATTTTTATACAAGTGTGCATAGTAAGCTTTGATACTAGTTAGAATTTCTTCTGGATCAGTTGCGAATTCATTTTTTGACATTTCCAATTGTACTTATTTAGATTTTCACTCTGTTTTTTTTTAAAGAGAATCAGGATAGGGATACATTGACCTTATTCATCCGCACAAAGAAGCAGTTGTTGTCTTTTATTCCCCAGTATAGTCTTGTCTTCAATGACTTGCAGCTGTGATTTTTTTCTGGTGACGTGGATCTCTCAGTTGATGTTAGGATTTTGGTCGTATTCTCTTTCTAGTTTCTTTAGGAGTGACGTTTAACTGTTTATTTTTGATCTTTCAGTATTATTAATTATGTGTGTGCAGAGCTATAAGTTGTTTTCTCAAAACTGCTTTCATGGTATCAAAGAAAATTTGTTAAAATGTGTCATTTTTTAATTAGATTCCAGGAATCTTTTATTTCTGTGTTGATTTCTTTGTTGAATCAGGGTAATTATCTCTTCATAATTTGATTTTGGAAAAGAGAAATAGGTCCAAAAATAACTAATAATAATCCAGGTGTACAAATGAATATCCATATACCCTTGTTGATGAAATATGACCCTCCCTCACATAGCAGTTTCCCTCAACTGCCAATTCCATCCCCCTCTCCTGATAGTTTACCACTGCTGCCAATCCCTTTCTTATAGTATTATAATTGTTCAAGTTCCGCTTATTAGTGAGAACATATGGTACTCTGTTCTGTTTTTCTGTGACAGATCACTTAGTATTATCGGCTCCAAATCCATCCAAGATACTTAAAAGTCAACATGTTTGTCTTTCTGTGTGACTGCATAATACACAATTGTGTATATGTATCACATTTTTATTCAGGCGTGTTTCAATGGAGAACATGGTTGGTTTCATGCTTTGGCTATTGTGAATTGAACTACAACAACATATGTGTGCAGGTGTCTTTTTTGTAGAATGATTTGAGTTCCTCCGGGTATACTCCCAATAGGGGGATTCCTGGGTCATATGGAAGGCCAATTCCTATTTTTTTCAAAAATCACAACATTGTCTTCCAAGGGGATTGCACTAGTTTGCATTCCCACCAGCAGTGTAGAAGTGTTCTTTTTTCTCCACATCCTCAACAGCATCTGTTTTTGTTTGTTTTATTAGTGATGGCCATTCTTACTGGGATTAAGTGGCATCTCAATGTGGTTTG
>NW_007260308.1:42677-45279 GCF_000164805.1 Carlito syrichta
GTTTCCAGGTATGTTTTAATCTCTGTTTTGATTTCATCATTGGCCCAGGAGTTGTTTAGCATCCTGCTGTTCATGTCAATGTCTTTGTGGGCTTTGGGTGAACATTGTGGATGTTGATGTTTATTTTTATTCCACTGTGGTCTGAGAAGGTGCATGGCAAATTTTCGATGTTTTGAAATTTGTTTATGCCTGATTTATGGTCAAATATGTGGTTTGATCTTAGAGTACGTTTCATGCGGTGATGAGTGGCATGTGTATTCTGTGGTCATTGGGTGTAGTGTTCTGTAGGTATCAATTAAGTCCATTTGGTCAAGAGTCACATTGAGGTTCGGATCTCATTGTTGGTTTTTTGTCCTGATGATCTGTCTAGGGTTGTAAGTGCGTATTATAGTCCCCACCTATGATAGTGTTAGAGTCAGTATCTTTTTTGAGTTTACCTAGAAGCCAGTTGATGAAAGTTGGTGCTCCTATGTTGGGGGCATATATGTTTAGGATGATTATTTTTGAAACTTTTATCATTATGTAGTTACTTTCTTCTGTGTCTTTTTAATTTTTTGATACCTCAAAGAGTATTTTGACTGAGATTAAGTTTGTGACTTCTCCTTTCTTTTGTGTTCTCGTCACCTGAAAATTTCTTTCCCATCCTCTTACTTTGAGTCTGTGAGTTTCCTTTCTAGTGAGGCGAGTCTCATGGAGGCAATATATTGTTGTCTGGTAATGTTTAACCCATTTTTTCATTCTATGCCTTTTAAGTGGTGCATTTAATCCATTCACATTCAGGCTAATTATTGAAATGTGAGAGTTGATCCCTATCATAATGTTCTTTTTGTTTTTTTGAGTTGGAGTCTCACTCTGTCACCCAGACTGGAGTACAGTAGCTGCTCCCAGCCACTGCAACCTCGACCTGCTTCGATCCAGTGATCCTTCCGCCTTGGCCTTCCAAGTAGTGGAAACTACCAGCACATACTAACACGCCCGGCTAATTTTTTGATTTATTGTATAGATGAGGTCTCACCAAGTTGCCCAGGTGGGTCTCGAATCCGCAGGCTCAGGCAATTCAGTCACCTCAGCCTCCCAAGGCACGGGATTACAGGCTGAGCCACCAAGCCCAGCTCATAATGTCCTTACAGCGATTCTGTTGTTCCTGTTTGTTTGTTGTCTTTCTTTTGGTTTTGGAGTTAGTTGACGTGTGTTTTTAATCTTTTGCCTGTACTCTTGTGAATAACATTGTCGTTCTTTTTTGCTTTTCTTCTGTGTTCAATACTTTTTAAAGTGCTTCTTGCAGAGGTGGTCTGGTGGCAGAGTAAGTTCTTAGGGATTCGTTATCTGGGAAAGATTTTTATATTCCCTCACTGATGAAGTTTAGCTTGGCTGGGTATGTTATTCTACGTTGAAATTGTTTATCTTTTAGAACTTTGAAGATATGACTACATGCTCTCTTAACCTGATGGGTTTCTGTAGGTAAATCTGCTACTATTCTATTTGGTCGTCCCTGGTGGGTAGTCTGAACATTTTCACTTGCTGCCTTTAGAATTTTATATTTTATACTTACTTCATTTAGGCGAATTATTATGTGCCTGGAAGTTAGTCTTCTCATTTGTTATCTTGCAGGCATTCTCTGAATCTCTTTTGTTTGAATTTTTGCATCACTGACGTAATGAGGGAAGTTTTCTTGAAGGATTTCAAGAAATATTTGTTCTAGTGTGGTCTCTGTCTCTCTCTCTGCCTCAGGAAGTCCAATTTCTCTTAGGTTTGGTCTCGTGAAGCAATCATTCATCTCTTGAAAGTTTTTTTTCTGTCTTTTTAATGCTTCATTTCTATGTTTTTGACAGTTTGGGTTAGTTCTGTGTTTTGGTCTTCAAGCTCTGAGATTCTGTCTTCTGCTTGGCTAATTCTGCTATCCATGCTTATTAGTCCCTAATTTATTTCATCACAGTATTCTTTACTGCTGTTTTTTCTGTTATCATCTCCTTCCTATTCTCCTCTTGACTCTCCTCAATTCTTTTATTATCTCTATTAATGTCTTGATGTCTGGTTTTGTTGCATGTGACCAGTCGTTCTGGGGCTCTTCATTGTTTGTATTCCGAAGACTGTTTCTCAGTGTCTGACCTCCCAGGGGTCTGTGTGAGACCCATATTCCTCTTTTGCTTTTTCTTCATTTTTGCCGATTTTTCCAACCTACTTTTTCCTTCCCTCTACTTCCCCTTCTTCTTTTATTCTGTTATTCAGGGGTGCAGGGATTGTTTTTACTTCTGCTTATTCATTCTCCTATTCTCCCTTATGTATATCCTTTAGCTTTGTTCAGTTCTGGAGTTGGACTGTAGGTTGGTGGCAGCACTCTTTGCAGTTTTGAGATTTAATTAAGGCGGGATTTATGATTCAAAATCTGTCTGCAGGTCCTGGTATCCATCGACAGGTGGGTGAAATCCACTTCCCTCTGCTTTGGAATCTGTACATGCAGTGGGGTTGTAGATTTACTCCCTGAAATAAAAGTGAGGCTAACGGGGGAATAGAATGGCGTAGGCAGTGGGGGAAGAGGGGATGGACAGAGAGAGAGGAGTAAGAGGGAAAACAGACAAGTGTACCAACTAACAAATGAAAA
>NW_007260308.1:45299-47815 GCF_000164805.1 Carlito syrichta
CTTAGACTTGTGTTGGTTACTTCCAGTGCTGCTAAACGGAAGAAAAAGTGTATTTTTTTCAGGCATCCTCCCAAACTTTTGGAACATTGAATATAGTTTTATTGTCGTGCTATGAGTCATCAAAATAATGTTAGCTTAATTAACTTTAAAGAATTCACTAAACCAGGCTCGGTGGCTCAGCCTGTAATCCCATGCCTTTGGGAGGCTGAGGCGAGTGGATTGTCTGAGCCTGCAGGTTCGAGACTCACTGTGCAGCGAGACCTCATCTCTACAATAAATCAAAAAAGATCAGCCGGGCATGGTAGCACATGCCTGTACTTCCAGCTACCAGGAAGATTGAGGCAGAAGGATCACCGGAACCCAGCAGGTCGAGGCTGCGGTGGCCGGGAGTGGCCACTGAACTCCAGTCTAGGCAACAGAGTGAGACTCCAACTCAAAAAAATAAAAAATAAATAAAATAAAAAAAGATGTGGGGTTGAATAGGGAGTGCCAAGTAATACAAGCCCTATGAAGAACAGTGTGTCAATTTTTAAAATAACTAGAAATTCACGTTCCATATGACCCAGGGCTCCCTCTCCTGAGATTGTATGCAGAGGAACACACATTATTGTACAAAAGAATCAGTTTTTATGCAAGTGTGCATAGTAAGCTTTGATACTAGTTAGAATTTCTTCTGGATCAGTCGCAAATTCATTTTTTAACATTTCCAATTGTACTTATTTAGATTTTCACTCTGGTTTTTTTTAAGAGAATCAGGATAGGGATACATTGACCTTATTCATCCGCACAAAGAAGCAGTTGTTGTCTTTTATTCCCCAGTATAGTCTTGTCTTCAATGACCTGCAGCTGTGACTTTTTTCTGGTGACGTGGATCTTTCAGTTGATGTTAGGATTTTGGTCATATTCTCTTTCTAGCTTCTTTAGAAGTGACGTTTAACTGTTTATCTTTGATCTTTCAGTATTATTATGTGTGTGCAGAACTATAAGTTGTTTTCTCAAAACTGCTTTCATGGCATCAAAGAAAATTTGTTAAAATGTGTCATTTTTTAATTTGATTCCAGGAATCTTTTATTTCTGTGTTGATTTCTTTGTTGAATCAGGGTAATTATCTCTTCATAATTTGAGTTTGGAAAAGAGAAATAGGTCCAAAAATAATTAATAATAATCCAGGTGTACAAATGAATATCCATATACCCTTGTTGATGAAATATGACCCTCCCTCATATAGCAGTTTCCCTCAACTGCCAATTCCATCCCCCTCTCCTGATAGTTTACCACTGCTGCCAATCCCTTTCTTATAGTATTATAATTGTTCAAGTTCCACTTATTAGTGAGAACATATGGTACTCTGTTCTGTTTTTCTGTGACAGATCACTTAGTATTATTGGCTCCAAATCCATCCAAGATACTTAAAAGTCAACATGTTTGTCTTTCTGTGTGACTGCATAATACACAATTGTGTATATGTATCACATTTTTATTCAGGCGTGTTTCAAGGAGAACATGGTTGGTTTCATACTTTGGCTATTGTGAATTGAACTACAATAACATATGTGTGCAGGTGTCTTTTTTGTAGAATGATTTGAGTTCCTCCGGGTATACTCCCAATAGGGGGATTCCTGGGTCATATGGAAGGCCAATTCCTATTTTTTTCAAAAATCACAACATTGTCTTCCAAGGGGATTGCACTAGTTTGCATTCCCACCAGCAGTGTAGAAGTGTTCTTTTTTCTCCACATCCTCAACAGCATCTGTTTTTGTTTGTTTTATTAGTGATGGCCATTCTTACTGGGATTAAGTGGCATCTCAATGTGGTTTTGATTTGTATTTCTCTGATGATGAGTGAGGCTGAACACTTTTCCTTGTGTATGTTGGCTGCCCATATATCTTCTTTTGAGAAGTGTCTATTCATGTCTTTTACCCACTTTTTAATGGGGCTGTTTATTTTTCCTTTCAGTGCGTTGAATTTACTTGTAGATCCTAGATGTTAGGCCTTTGTAATAATAATAATTTTAATAAATAAAGGACATGCATAGATGATATTGCCCAAATTATGTCCCTCACTTATGTCTATTGAATTCTTCTAAGCTTTGTTTTATATGCCATCTCAGTCACTCTGTCTATATTGCTGTGTCCTACATTAGAAATTATCATTTTAATAACTAAATTAACTATCTTTATATTTTCTACCGATCATGACTTATCTTTTTTTCTGTCTATCATCATCTAACAATCAGCTATGTAAGTAAATATGCACTTTTACTAGTTATTGAGAAAACACATAAGAGAAAACAAAATACATAATATTGAGGAAACAGTTTTAAAATGTGATCTTATTAAAAATTATCAAATTAAAAATTATCAAATTATCAAAGTTTATTGATATAAATTTGATTTTGAAACTTAAATAGTGTTAAAATTTATCTCATAAGCTTGATAAACATTATTTTGGAGCTGTAACCTAACTAAATTAAAATTAACTCTCTTTAATGTGAAGTTTCATGAGTTTGACCAAAG
>NW_007260308.1:47835-62773 GCF_000164805.1 Carlito syrichta
AGTGTAGAAGTGTTCTTTTTTCTCCACATCCTCAACAGCATCTGTTTTTGTTTGTTTTATTAGTGATGGCCATTCTTACTGGGATTAAGTGGCATCTCAATGTGGTTTTGATTTGTATTTCTCTGATGATGAGTGAAGCTGAACACTTTTTCTTGTGTATGTTAGCTGTCCATATATCTTCTTTTCAGAAGTGTCTATTCATGTCTTTTACAAAAATTTTTTTTTTTTTTTGAGTTGGAGTCTCACTCTGTCACCCACACTGGAGTGCAGTGGCCGCTCCCGGCCACTGCAGCCTCAACCTGCTGGGCTCCGGTGATCCTTCCGCCTCAGCCTTCCGAGTAGCCGGAATTACAGGCATGCGCTACCACGCCCGGCTGATTTTTAGATTTATTGTAAAGATGAGGTCTCGCTGCCCAGGCGGGTCTCGAACCCGCGGGCTCAGGCCATCCACTCACCTCAGGCTCCCAAAGGTGTGAGATTACAGGCTGAGCCACCAAGCCCGGCTTTTTACCCACTTTTTAATGGGCCTGTTTATTTTTTCTTTCAGTGCGTTGAATTTACTTGTAGATCCTAGATGTTAGGCCTTTGTAATAATAATAATTTCAATAAATAAAGGACATGCATAGATGATATTTCCCAAATTATGTCCCTCACTTATGTCTATTGAATTCTTTTAAGCTTTGTTTTATATGCCATCTCAGCCACTCTGTCTATATTGCTGTGTCCTACATTAGAAATTATTTTAATAACTGAATTAACTATCTTTATATTTTCTACCAATCATCACTTATCTTTTTTTCTATCTATCATCATCTAACAATCAGCTATGTATGTAAATATGCACTTTTACTAGTTATTGAGAAAACACATAAGAGAAAACAAAATACATAATATTGAGGAAACAGTTTTTAAATGTGATCTTATTAAAAATTATCAAATTAAAAATTATCAAATTATCAAAGTTTATTGATATAAATTTGATTTTGAAACTTAAATAGTGTTAAAATTTATCTCATAAGCTTGATAAACATTATTTTGGAGCTGTAACCTAACT
Organism: Carlito syrichta; assembly: GCF_000164805.1. NCBI lineage: Eukaryota > Metazoa > Chordata > Mammalia > Primates > Tarsiidae > Carlito > Carlito syrichta. The sequence goes on from NW_007260308.1 coordinate 48,890, forward strand.
AAATTAAAATTAACTCTCTTTAATGTGAAGTTTCATGACTTTGACCAAAGAAGCAATTTAACCATTACAACAGTGAAAATAGATAAAAGTTCTATCACTCCAAAGAAATTGTGTATTTCTTCTACTTTTTTATTTATTTATAAAATGATTATCCAGAATGTATTCCATACATATCCTGTAATGCCTACAAGGCAAAGTACTAAGGAGGAGTGAGATGAAAATCTGCCTTTCAAGGTCATGTGGTCAAGAAATTATCTCATTAAAATATTTTTCTTCCAAAATTCGTAGAGAACGTTGATCAACTTTATAATTTTTCATTCATTTTTATATTTAAATTGCATGTTAATAAATAAAATCATACATCTCATTCTTTTTTATATCATTTATCTCACAGGATGATGCATGTGTTGTGACAGTTATCCAAGTTATTGTGTGTTGATTTTTGTTTTAATTATATTCCAAAATTATGTCACAGCTTGTTCATTCTTCTTTTTTTTTGAGTTGGAGTCTCACTCTGTCGCCCAGACTGGAGTGCAGTGGCCACTCCCGGCCACCACAGCCTTGAACTGTTGGGCTCCGGTGATCCTTCCGCCTCAACCTTCCAGGTAGCCAGAATTATAGGCTTCTGATACCACGCCTGGCTGATTTTTTGATTTATTGTAGAGATGAGGTCTCACTGCCCAGGCGGGTCTTGAACCCACAGGTTCAGGCAATCGACTCACCTCAGCCTCCCAACGGCATGGGATTACAGGCTGAGCCACCAAGCCTGGCTGTTCACTCTTTTAGAGAGGACATCATGCTTGCTTCCATCCTGAAGTAATTATTAATAAAGCTGTCATGAAGATCTACAACAGCTTTTTAGAAAGCACTAATTTTTTGCTCTTGTTTTAGTTTTAAAGAATAATATGTAACCTTGAAAGTTTATAAACTCTGTTTATTTCAGACTCAATTTCCTCTTGGGATAGAGGTCCAGTGATAACTTCCAGAGTACTGAGCATAATATTCCACTTGAGATTAATATTGGTGAGATATCAGCATAGGAGATTCCATCACTTTCTTTCAGAAACCAGAACTAGACAAGTATGCATAAGTATATATGCCTTCATAAAAGTGCCCACATCCACGGGGACTTTACAGCACCAAGATGCAGCACATAAATAATAAAAGATAAATTGAACGGTAGGGAAGATTTTTGCATCTATGTTCATCAGGAACATTTACCTGTGTTTTGTTTCTGTTGTTGTTACTTCTTTCTCTAGCTTTGGTATCAGGTAAATACTTGTCTTGAATAAATGAGTTTGGAATTAGTCTCACCTCTTCAACTTTTTTGAAGTGTGTGAGAATTGGTCTTTGTTCTTCTTTAAACATAAGGTAGAAAGGAACTCAAATGAGTTGAAAGGAAGAAAATAAACAGCCCTATTAAAAAGTGGGCAAAAGACATGAATAGATACTTCTCAAAAGAAGACATACAGGCAGCCAAAAGACATATGAAAAAGTGCTCAGCTTCACTCATCATCAAAGAAATGTAAATCAAAACAACATTGAGATACCACCTAACCCCACTAACAAAGGCCATAATTAATAAAACAAACAACAGATGCTGGTTAGGATGTGGAGAAAAAGGAGCATTTCTACACTGACGGTGGGAATGCAGACTAGCGCAACCTCTTTGGAAGACAGTGTGGTGATTTCTGAAAGAACTAGAAATTAACCTTCCATAGTATCCAGTAATTTTTCTGTTGGAGAAATACAGAAAAGGAGACACTAAGGATCCTAGCTGGGAGGTGAGGGAGACTTAATGGGGAGAGCAAACTTGAGCTTTAATGGGAAGTTCGGATATTGAGTTTGCATAGTTATTGTCCTGCCCTTCTGGAAATACATCACAGGACGCATATCCCGAATCCCAGAGGCAGGTTTCTGACTGAACTGAACTTCTATGGAGAGGCAGGATCAGTTCTCAGTAAAGTCACAGCCTTGTATTCCCTCTGACACGCACATACTGGTTCATGTCTCTGAAGGATCAGATCAAGAGCTCTGTTCTACCCACTCTTCTCTGTGATTGTGAGACAGTTGTCAAATCTAAATAGAGTTAATTGTGTTAAAGAAAACTAGCAAACTCTGATGGATAAAGAATGGTCATTTAGAGGGACTCTCATACCTAATGTCTTATGACAGGAACAATCACCAAAGACTCCTCTTTACCCTTTGGCATTTATCCACGAATGAATATGGCCTGGTGACCAAGACAATTTACCATAGTTGTCCAACAACCCTCATTTTGAGTAATTTGCCATAACTCACCCATGAATATTCAAGATTAAATCTATCATGGCCATTCTGTCTTCTGTATTTCCACATTCCTCCAAAGGAACATGAAAAGGGAACATGTATTTAGGTCTATAAAATAATGGAGGACCGGAGGGGATAACCATGGTTCCAGTTAACTCCTGGTAGTGCTGTTTTAGGACATCTGTGTATAACCTTCTCTCCCTTCGTTAAAGACCCCATTACATAACACAGTTTTTAAGAGTCTTTGTCACCAGGTGAGTCCCAAATCTAACTCCTTTATCACTGCACATGTCATTGTCTGGGTAATTTGCATGTTAGATGATGACCATCATCATCATAAAACAAAGCAGCAGGACTTGGGTTTGTAGCACCAGTCTCTTCATCTGGAAAGTTCTCTTTCTGTTTGAAAAACAGGAAGTACAACCTCCTCAGTGTAAATGAGCATTACACAATCTGTTATCCAATACACTAGGAATGCTATCCCATCAGGAACAACCCACTGTGTGTTGGTATCAATTGCCACCATTTGCAATATTTGTACTGTGAGCCATGGCGCAACATCCCTCCAGACATGCTCCTTCTTTCTCCTGCTCACAAACCCAAGCAGATGCTGACACAGTAATCACTCTCACAATTCACTGACAAATGTATATGATCTGACAGTACAAATTAGTTATATTTATAGTGTTCTAAAACTTCACAACACTTCCACACTGTTCTCTTTGTTGTAGTGGTCTATTGGATTCCCCTTAAGCACAAACCTTGGGCTACCTTCTGTGTGGCTGTTTTGTGTCATGTGTCTTCCAGAATTGTTTTACCTTTGGTGGTGAACAAGAGGTTACAACCACATCACAAAGGGTACAGACAGAGTCGTTTGCAATAATCTTTTACTTTCATTTTATTTATCTCAGATATTAATTGCTTCACACTGTTTTATTATTCTCCTATTTATTTTAAAGATGTGGAGTGGAAGTCAGGATTATATACATAAGTGGTCTATGAGCAGGAGAAGTTTGGCACTCCCACTGATTCCCACTTGCCCTGACTTAGATCAAGGCCCTTAAATGTATATAATTTTATTCAAAATTTAAATATGTTTATATTTCAGGCAATGCTTTCTTATATACCAGAAATGAACAAGTGGCATTTGAAATTAATAAGATATTTAGGTAGAAATTTTAAAACTATGAACACAACCTATATTAGGGAACCTATACAAATCTGATTAAATCTGTCAAAAACCTAAGAAAATAAAACAATACTTTATGTTCATGAAAAGAAAAACTCTAGATGCCAGTTCTTTCCAACTATGATTTAGATTAGTGTAACCCCAATAAAAATCACAGTTTCTGCTGTTGACCATCCCAGATAAATAGATCTTCAGAACCCAAGGAAAGATGTGCATTCATTTCTATGAATCACATACCAAGTTAGTATTAGACATGAAAGATGTCTATTAATGGGAACTTCTGTCAATAATCAGGAGGGGGAACCACAAGACTCAAGTAGAGTCATCATAGACAGAGATGTCTGAAGGAGAATAGGAGAGATAAATGGTTAAGTGCACTTCTCATATAGAAACACCATTCTCAGAAGGTTTTGACCATTAATGAAGCCACGTTTTTCATAAATGGGCTTGATGATCAGTTGTGTGCATGAAAAATTGATGGATTTCTGGATTCAGAACCATCCAGATTCCCGGGTTTCTAATGACATTATTCAGGATTTCATACTAGTCATTTAGACAGTCAGCACCTCAGTAAGTGGTTTTGGCAGAAAGACTATGGTGGCATCAGTAAGCCTATGGATAATTAGCGGTCGTTTCTTAAGAAAACATTCTACCACTTAAGCACACTTGACTTTTGCTAATTTAATTAAATTGACTCCAAATTTCTGACAGCCAATATCATGAGGTGACATCATTGATCACTAGGCATGATATCTGTTACTATTGGCTGAAGCAGACAGTAGATGATTCGAAGTCAGCCTTGGGCAAGACAGCCTTCTCAGCCTCCATAGTTCATGGTGGAGAAAGTCCTGATACACACAGAAAGAACATTGTAAGTGGAATATCAGTATTGAATGGATTGTTCAAGCTCTCTTGGACTACAATGCCTCTGAATCCTTGAACCCAGATAAAGAGCTTTCCTTTGCTTGAAGTTGCTGGTTTAATGTAAATATTAATGAACTTTGGTGATATTGTTTGAATATTTATTCTCTTAAAAACTCAGGCCACCAGGCTCAGTGGCTCAGTCTGTAATCCCGCGCCTTTGGGAGGCTGAGGTGAGTGGATTGCCTGAGCCTGTGGGTTCGAGACCCACCTGGGCAGCGAGACCTCATCTCTACAATAAATAAAAAAATCAGCCAGCCGTGGTAGTGCATACCTGTAATTCCGGCTACTTGGAAGGATGATGCGGAATGATTGCCGGAACCCAACAGGTCGAGGCTGCGGTGGCCTGGAGCAGCCAATGCACTCCAGTCTGGGTGACAGAGTGAGACTCCAACTCTAAAAGAAAAGAAAAGAAAAGAAAAACTCATGCCAACTCCCTTAGTAAAGCGAAACTATTGTTCCTCCCCAGATCTTATGTATGTGCTGTCTTTCCCTCCCAAAGCGCCACATTCAGAACAACCACCCCAGAGCTTACAATGCAAATGATCCAAATCTAGAGCATCATATATGACAGCATACATGGCCAGGGTCTCCACTTTGGCTTGTCTTTTAGATGACTGAACCCGTCTCAAAATGTTGAAGACCATACCCTCTTAGGAAGGGGTGTAGAAAAACAGGATTCAGATGAACTCTAAATCAATATATATTTTATGGGTCCTGGAAGAAAAATGCAAATAAGAACAACCCCACCCACTTTCTCTCTAACTGGCATAATTCTCTGCAGCCCTTTAATAGAACCTGTGTTATTCCCAGATAATTTGAGATTATTTATGTCAAAAGAACACCCGGAAAGCAAGTAACAGATATGTTGATGTAGGTCCATCCATTGTAACATAGTCAGAAAGATTTTGCAGAGTATTGATAGTGGAGAAGGCCGTGCATTTGGAGTAGAGGAATATGAGAATGCTCTGTGCCTTTTACTCCATGTTGATGTGGCCCTAAAACTGCTTTAACATTTTGTGTTGATGTAAGGGAAGAGATTTTTTGGAATATGCTGGAAACCTTTCTTCAGATTTATACTTTGATTTGCCATATGTTCATGTACTATTCCCCAAATTATTTTTCAATTTCAAAACTCATTTCCCCACAGGTAGTTACCCAGGAATGTTTGTGTAAGTGTCATTGCTTTTCCCCAGTCTGTGAATTTGGCTTATGAGTTGAAAACCAAAACATATTATTAGAAGTGGAGCTAGACTGAATTACATGTTTTCTATTATCTTGTGAAAGATAGAAACTAGAGTTATATAATTGAATATTTAGTTGAAGTGATTTATAATCTATGTGTGCATGGAATATTTTGGTTACTTCTGACTACTCAAAAAAGATATATTTACACAAAACCACCAGGATACATCTATTTTTCTCATTTTAAAATTTTTATAGTTGTAAAATAAGTATAACATAAATCATGCAATGGTAACAACTTTATGAATACAATTCTCTAATCCCAACAATTTGAGAGGTGGAGGTGAGAAAATTGCCTGAGCCCAGGTGGTGAAGAACAGCCCAGACAAATTGACAAGACCTCATCTCTATGATGAGCCAAAAAATATTAGCCAGGCATTTTGGTGCACAACTGTGACTCCAGCTACTTGGAAATCTGAGGTTGAATGATCACCTGAGTTCAGCAGGCAGAGGCTGTTGTGGCCATGAGCATGCCATTGCACTTCAGACTGGACAACAGTGAGACTCCAACTCAAAACAAACATACCAAAAGCTATTCATGGCATTAGTTACATTCACAACACTGAACAGTCATCATTATTATCTTTTCACTCAAGTCGCACTTTAGATTCCTCACAATACCCTATGCAGACAGTTAAAAGTCACAGTTTTTCCAACACTTTTCAACTCCTTAAAAAGACTGAAGTGGAATCACTTCTTGCTGTTGCCTCAGTATCTCTAGTATAAGTGTCCTCTTCATTAATTCATCACGTATCTATTGACTCTGTGTTATAACAGACTAAGGTTTAGTTCAATTCCACTTCACTCCCTTCTTTTCTTACTAACATTGTTATGTATCAGTCTTCTTTCACTAACCTTTCAACCTAGTAACATGCAAACATTGGTAGCAAATTTTTCCTATGCACTGTGTACTTTGACTCATTATGTCAGATGAGGAAATTAACATCTTAATCCTTTTCAGTACTCTTTCAGCTTCAGTTAACTGCACTTGACTTTTCCTTTGTGATGAAAGTTGTTATAGTTATCAACTACTCAAAATGAGCAATTTGTTTTGAAGACACAAAGAACATTACTGAGAAATATTTGATATGAAGTTTATGAATGTGATACATGGATGTAATCAATGATCTCAACACAAGGCAGGAATGCATGACGTTTGAGTCTCAAGGAATAGGTTGCAGTTTGTTTTCACCATGATAGATGTAAACCATCTACTTCAGTCCCTGCCCTTATGGTTAGTATATATAGTTTCATCAGTAACCATCACAGACAAAACAGGAGAGAAAGAGGGTCTGTGTGGGTTTATTAAGTCTTGGACTCAACTACTGCAGCTTTACCTCTGACTGGATGCTGGCAAAGTCCTTATTGATTCGTATACTTAGGTAAAGCATCCTCATGTCTTCATGTTTGAATCATGAGACACTCTTCCTTGGGAGCTTCTTCCAGAGATGAGAAGAACCATAGGTTCTTCATGTTTTTAAGGCTGAGGTCTTGATTCTAAACAAATAATTTAGATATTGAGGAAGACCATGTATACATCTATGCCCTCTTCTGGGTGACTATTGTTGAAATGAATGTGGGCATTGGGTTTGTATGTAAACATAAAAGAGGATGAGGAGAGGACCCTCTCCATGGTACTTTACCTGGGAAGAAGATACTTTCTGAATTCTCACAAAAGCAGTCTTCTACCTTTCATCTCCGCTTCACCATTTCAATAGTCCTCTTATTGTATGCTGTTTAATGCATTGAAAGTGATAGTTAGACATCAATGACAATTCAGAGAAAATTGTCCCCAAATCACCAATTCTAGAGATCTGAATGGATTAAATACTTTTCCAATATCCAAACACCATCAGAAAGATACCCACATTGAATTATTTTCTCTTCCACTAGTTCACATAAACTATTTAATCAATTATAGGTAGCTTTCTCCAAATTTTATATGACTATATCATCTTTACATAATTCACTTAACTTGAGTGAACATTTCTATATCTGAAATGTGTTGACTACCGACTCCAGTAAAGGATAAACATGGAGCAAAAAGCATTCATCTCGTGGGACTTAAAGGATCTTGGACTTTTGTTGCTAGATGGTCATCATTCCTGACATTGTTCAGTGTCCAGCTGGTTGTAGTCCGTCTAGTTCCTGTACATCTCTGAGTGCCCGAGGTAATATTCTCATTATCTGAACCATCTCCTTGAGGCAATATATTGAGAAATATAAATATTCAACCCCTCTACTGGATACCTCTGTTGTTATATAAGCATATATGTTGTAGAAACTCTTTAACTCATGTATATGTTGGACCAGTAGCCAAGTCTTTGTGCACACACTCAGATAACTTCCAAATGTCATTCTGTTGTGGTCTGTATCTCTTCTCATGAATTTTGAATTCGCGCACTTTGTGCCATCTTAAGAAAGAGGACATGTATGATTCTTAACAATAAAAGAGCACATGTAACAGTTTGCAGAAAAGAAAGATGGACATCAGATAGAAGGCAGCTACCAGCTGCAGAAAATGTGTTCCCTAATATCATTCCTTGAGTAATGCCCTACAGATCCCTGTAGCAGTGAATTGTGCCTGAGATCGTATGAGTAGGTGGTGGAGAGAACAGCATCATCCCTCCTCACTTCAAGAACTGGCTAGTGACCACATTCCTCCTTACTTCATTATAATAAGGTGCTAATTTTAGTTGTCAGTAATAATTTGACATATACTTATATAGTAGAGAGCCAGGGCTATTCAGAGTTGTTTTTGTCCACACACCTGTGGTCATAAAAATCCTGTGTGATCTCCCATCTCAAACACCCACTTGGACTATCAGCCTTGGTCGTGTCCCTAACATGTGAATGAGACCTTGGAAGTGTAAGGTTGCTGTGTTTTTTTAAAATAAAAACACTGAGTGTTTCCCTTGAAAAATATCTGTAATTTGAAAGTGACATACTTGAATATTTATCTGAGACTATTTTTAAGCAAAGTTTTGAACATAAGATGTAGGTTGTTTTTTCTCACTGATTATAGAAAAATGTAAGACGAGTAAAATAACAAAAAGTGTTATCCAAAGTAAATCAAATGAGTTTCCAACATCTCCTGGAAATCCAAACTGAATAAGATTCAGAACTTTTTAGATGCACCTTTACATACCCAAAACTTGACAAAATAAAAATTGAAGTCAACATGTAAGAAAAAATAAAATGAAAGATAACAAAAATACTATTGAATATGTGTGTTTCAAAGAATCAGCCCCAATCTAGTGTATATTATAATGCAAATTTTCAAAAATATACTGCATAGTGATTAATAGAAGAGTAACACATTACTATAAAGTAACATTTAGTGACTTCTTTTTATTTTTATTTTTTTGAGTTGGAGTCTCACTCTGTCTCCCAGACTGGAGTGCAGTGGCCACTCCCGGCCACCGCAGCCTCAACCTCCTGGGCTTCGGCAATCCTTCTGCCTCAGCCTTCCAAGTAGCCGTAATTACAGTCATGCACTACCACAGCTGATCTTTTGATTTATTGTAGAGATGAGGTCTCGCTGCCCAAGTGGGTCTCGAACCCATGGGCTCAGGCAATCCACTCACCTCAGCCTCCCAAAGGTGCAGGATTACAGGCTGAGCCACCGAGCCCGGCACTACCCCACATCTTTATGATAAAGTAAATAAAAGGCAAAAGAAACTAGAAAACCTTCTGAGAAATTGTGAAAAATGGAGCTTTCACCAAATCATTTTATGAACCTAGTATCACACTGATTCTCAAACATGGTATTGACTAAATAAGGAAAAAGAATTACAGGCTACTCTCCTTGATGAAGATAGATGCAAAAATTGTCAATAAGATTCTAACAAATTGGATTAAATAATACATCTTATGAGTCATCCACTATGAGCAAATTTTCTTCATTTCCATGATGCAAGTCTGTTTCAACATTCACAAGTCCATAAATATAACTCAATACACTAACAGAGGTGAAAGAAAGAACCACATAATTGCATACTTAGATGCAGAAAAAGCTTTTGATAAAATCCAACATCCTTCTTGATAAAAACCCTTTAGTACCTATGTATATAAGCATACTTCAAAACAATTGCAGTCATCTATAATAAACCACAGCTGACATATTGCTCAATGCCCGGAAATTGAAAGCATTTCCCCTAAAATGGGAACAAGACAAAGTTGCCCTCTCTCAACTCTCCTGTTCGACAGAGTGCTGGAATTCCTTGTTAGAACAATCGGGCAGAAGAAGGAAATCAGAGGTATCAAAATAGGAAAAGAAAAAGTTAACTTGTACCTGTCCTGTGGGCACTATCTTCCCATTCCTTGAAAACTCAAGGGAATGTGTCAAAAATCTCCTCACTCTGATACATGACTTTGGTACACTTTCAGGGTAAAAAATCAACTCCACTTGCAGAATACAGTAACATTTCTATAAACCAGGAACAAACAGATTGAGAGCTATATTTTTTGGAAGAGTTCAGAAAGATTGGTATTAGTTCTTCTGTGAATGTTTGGTATGACTGAAAATTAAGCTAAACAATATGGGCTGATTTCTTGAAAAAGGGGTGCCCAAACTTACAAAGGTTGAGTAAAATTAATAGAGAAGCTGAATAGACTTACACCGGTTAAATAAATTGTTTCAATAATTACCAAACTTATACAAAATAAAGCAACATGGTAATGTGAAATTACTGGTGAATTCTACCAAAAATTTTAAGAAGAATTTATGTTAATTGTCTGCAATCTATTTCAGAAGATAAAAAGAGAGGGAACACAATCTCTAAGTCATCTTATAAGACAAGCATCAACTTAATACAAAAGTCAGACATCACAAGAAAAAATTGCAGAGTAATATATCATACACACATAGAGGCAAAAATTCTCAAGAAAATCTTAGCCAATCAAATCCAACATATATAAAAATGATTATGCAACATGCGTAAGAAGAATTTATATCTAGGATGTGAGGCTGTTTCAACCTTTGGAAGTCAATTAATGCAATTCATCACATCAACATACTAAAAAATTAAAATATATGATCATATAATAAATGCATTTGACAAATTTAGACATCATTTATGATTTGTTTCTCAAAACTCTGACTAAACTCGGAACAGAGTGAATTTTTTTTCAAAATAATAGATAACATCTACATAAAAAAACTACATCTAATGTTATAAGTAATGGTGAGAAACTTGAAGTCTTCTCAGTAAGATCAAGTACAAAGCATGAATGTACCCTATCACCGCTCATTTTTAACATCATACTGGAAGTTCTAGTTGATTTAATAAAAAGAAGAATAGAAAACAACACGTATTCAGATTGGAAAAGAAGAACTAAAAAAGCCTTTGTTCATAGATGATGACTATCTACATGCATAATATAAAATGATTAAAAAATTTCTTAAGTGAATGAATGCTATGGACAATTTTATTTTTCTTACATGACACACAGTTAATATATAATATCAATCATATAAAAATGAACAAATAAATTGTGAGATTTTTAAAAATGCTATTTATATTAAACTTTTAAAAAGCACATAGGTATAATTGCAATAAAATATGTATAAATTTTATAAGACAAAAACTAAAACTCTGATGAACTAAATAATAAGTCCTATAAACTCGAGAAACATCTCATGTTACTGGATAAGATTCAAGATTTATTTCCTGCTAAGTTGATTCAGCAGAACCCAAATAAAATCTCTTCTCGTTATTTTATAGTTGTTAACAAACTTATTCGAATGTGTTGAAATGCTCAATAGTCAAAATGATATTGAGAAGAAAATCAAAGATGGGGTAATGACACTACCCCAAATCTTTTAAAAATGCTATTTACATTAACCTTTTTAAAGCTATCTGAAACCAGGCTTGGTGGCTCAGCCTGTAATCCTGCACCTTTGGGAAGCTGAGGTGAGTGAATTGCCTGAGCCCACGGGTTTGAGACACGCCTGGGCAGCGAGAACTCATCTCTACAATAAAATCAAAAAATTAGCCAGGCGTGGTAGCACGTGCCTATAATTCCAGCTACTAGGAAGACTGAGGCTGGAGGATGGAGCGGCCACTGCACTCCAGTCTGGGCGACAGAGTGAGATTCCAACTCAAAAAAATAAAAATAAAAATAAAGCTATCTGAGACTCTGTCTACTGACCCTTTTTTATCCCTGATTCCACCACAGACATCTGCCTTCTTACTTGCTTCTCCTCCTTGATCATGTGTCATCTTTTTCCTGACTGAAATGTCATTTATTAAACCTTTTCTGTATCTAATCCCAACTTAATATTCAATTTATATGACACAAATGCACTTGCAGCTAACCTTGGCTTTTGCTTACACCTGGTGCAGCATAACCAGCATAAATATCCTCAATGTTGCCACATGTTTATTATCAAAGTGATTTGCTCTCTTTTACTATTTACAGCCAAACTTTTATTCCTTAAAATTGTTTTTCTTGTGTATAAATTAAACATACTGAATGTAGCACTTGAAAATTATCACATTATACAGTTATGCATACTCAAGAAAATGTAGAAACTTTCATTCTGATAGGAAGTGAACTAAGAACCAAGGGCATGACAAGGCTGACAGATTAATAAATTGATGAAGACCTCAGGGATATGATAAAGAAGAAAGGACAGCACATTTGGCAGCAATAATTCAGAGAATTGGCAAGCATGAGTTACATGAGAGAGGAATGAATGTGTCATATCCAGCTGGTGAGCAGGATGAGTAGTTACAGTGGGAATGAAGATGTCTGTGAGAAATTAGAAGGCCATGGTCCAGATGGTCTCAGATCTCAGATTCTCCAGTGAACACTTATTTGGACATTCTTCATTTGATATCTGGAGGTTTTCACACAAGCCCTGGATCCCCAATTTGTGATCAATACCATGGGGTTCTCTTGATTTCTTACTTTTAGAGAATTTTATCATTTTTTTTCTTGTTAGGTTTCCTGGAAATTTAGGTAATACCGTTTCAACATGGTAATTTAGAAGTATCTGAGAATAAAAGTGTTTTTCCAGAACTATAGTAAAGGCTTGATAAAATCTAATTTTTTTACTACATATATTTTTTTGAAATTTTGGGGTACAATTAAGGGTTAGGTATGCAAATATGCATCATGTAGGTAGGTATGGTACCCTTGTTGATGAGGTGTGCCCTCCATCCACAGACAGATATCGATTACCATGAATCCCACCTCCTGTACCCTCCCTGCCTCCCCATAGTATCCTGATACTGTCAATCCATTTCTTATAGTATTACAATAGATTTTCAAGGTCAACTTATGAGTGAGAACATGTGATACTCAGACCTTTGTTTCTGTGAGAGATCACTCAGTATTATAAACTATAATTCCATCCAGGTTGCTGCAAAATTCATGATTTTGTTCTTTTTTATGGCTATGTAATAGTCCATTGTGTATATGTACCACATTTTTTTAAATTCAGTCCTCTTTTGACGGGCAGCATGGTTGGTTTCATGATATTGCTATTGTGAACAATTCTGTGGTAAACATACATGTGCAGGTACCTCTTTTATAGAGTGTTTTGATTTCTTCTGGATATATTCCCAGTAGGGAAATTGTGGTGTCATACAGAAGGTCGATTTTTAGAACTTTTAGGAATTGCCACACCGATGTCCACAGACGCTGTACTAGCGTACACTTGCACAAAAATTGTAGAAGTGTTCCCTTTTCACCACATCCTCTCCAGCATCTTTTATTTTTTGAGTTACTGATGGTGACCATCCTAAGTGGAGTTAGGTGGTATCGCAGTGTAGTTTTAATTTGCATTTCCTTGATGACAACTGAAGCTGAACATTTCTTCATGCATCTGTTGGTCTTTTCTTGAGAAGTGTCTGTTCATGTCGTTTGCCCACTTTGTAATGGGGTTGTGTTTTTTTTTCTTTTCAGCATGTTTGAGTTCCTTATAGATCCTAGATATTAGGCCTTTTTCAGACATGGAGTTGGCAAATACTTTTTGTCAGTCTGTGGGCTGTCTCCCTGCTCTCTTGATGGTTTCTTTGGCTTTGCAGAAGTTTGTCAGTTTAATGAGGTCCAATTTGTCTATCTTATCTCTTACAGTCCATGCATTTCGGTTTTTGCTCAGTAATTGCATGCCAGTTCCAACTTCCATAAGGGTGTGTCCTGCATTTTCTAAAGTTCTTATGGTTTGAGGATTTGCATTTAGGTCTCTGATCCATTTAGAGTTAATTTTTGTGTATGGGGATAGATAGGGG
>NW_007260308.1:62793-64995 GCF_000164805.1 Carlito syrichta
GGTTAGGTGTACAATTACGTTTCATTCAGGCACCCTGTTGATAAGAGGTGTTTTCCCAGCCCCAGACAGATATTTGCTACTGTTAATCCCATCCCCCTTCCCCACTAGTTTCCCAGTACTGTCAGTCATTTTCTTATAGTATTACATTGGATGTTGCAGGTCCATTATATGAGTGAGAACATGTGATATTCTGCTCTTTGTTTCTGTGAGAGGTCAATCAGTATTCTAGACTCTAGTTCCATCCAGGTTGCTGCGAAATTCATGATTCTGTTCTTTTTAAATCCAGTCCTCTTTTGATGGGCAGCATGGTTGGTTTCATGATATTGCTATTGTGAACAATTCTGTGATAAACATAAATGTGCAGGTGTCTCTTTTATAGAGTGATTTGATTTCTTCTGGATATATTCCCAGTAGAGAAATTGTGGGGTCATACAGAAGGTCGATTTTTAGAACTTTTAGGAATTGCCACACTGATGTCCACAGATGCTGTACTAGCGTACACTTGCATAAAAATTGTAGAAGTGTTCCCTTTTCACCACATCCTCTCCAACATCTTTTATTTTTTGAGTTACTGATGATGATCATCCTAAGTGGAGTTAGGTGGTATCTCAGTGTAGTTTTAATTTGCATTTCCTTGATGACAAGTGAAGCTGAACATTTCTTCATGAATCTGTTGGTCTTCTCTTGAGAAGTGTCTGTTTGTGTCTTTTGCCCACTTTGTAATGGGGTTGTTTGTTTTTTTTTTTCTTTTCAGCATGTTTGAGTTCCTTGTAGATCCTAGATATTAGGCCTTTTTCAGACATGGAGTTGGCAAATACTTTTTCTCAGTCTGTGGGCTGTCTCCCTGCTCTCTTCACAGTTTCTTTGGCTTTGCAGAAGCTTGCCAGTTTAATGAGATCCAATTTGTCTATCTTATCTCTTATAGTCCATGCATTTAGGTTTCTGTTCAGTAATTGCATGCCAGTTCCAACTTCCATAAGGGTGTGCCTGCATTTTCTAAGTTTCTTATGGTTTGAGGATTTACATTTAGGACTCTGATCCATTTAGAGTTAATTTTTGTGTATGGGGATAGATAGGGGTTTTGTTTGAATCTTCTGCATGTGGGATAAAATCAACTTTAAAAAGAAAGGGGAAGATGGCAGCTGAGCCAGTCATACTATACGAGTCCCTGTGAGTAAGTAAGAGTATGGAAGATTTTGTGTATGTGTTGATGAGTGGGTGGGCATGTGAGTGGCTGACTGAGAGAGGGCTAGGAAGCTAGTGGCCAGGGCTCTGATGGGGCAGTGACTGGTGCCAGTCTCTGGGCTTGGACACTAGTGATTACCGAGATGCACAAACCAAATACCATTTTCTCTTTCTTTTCTTTCTCTCTTTTTAAAAAACCAACAAATATTCCCTGGCAAGCAAACAGTGGGAGAGACTGCCTAAGTGGGACTTGGGAGTGGGTGACCAGGCCCCTTGTGCAACAGCAGATGCTTCAGCTTCTCTACTTTGTCCCTGGCTCTTCCTGAGCTGCAGAAGTGGAGCACCATTATTTTTTCAAAATGAACAGAAGTCTTCCTTTGGAAAAGTGGCAGGGAGACAGTATTGCCCCAGGCACGCCCTGACCATTCAAGCGGGAGAGAGACTGCTCTGGGTTTGCCTTATCACTTCAGGACTTTTAAGGGAACTGAAAGAAGCTGCAGACAGAGTCCAGAGACAAATTCCCATGGAAGAGGACAAGAGAAAAACCCCACCACCATATTGAAGGCAGGACAAGAAAGTGTTCTGAATTGCTCATCACAGACCAACAGATCTGGTCTCTGTGACTGGCAGATCAACTACTCAGGGCATGATCACGGCCCAAAGGGAGTATCCTGAGAGCACAAACTTCAGAAGGACTGACGAGTGCTGAGTTCCAGGTGCTCCACCCCCTGTGCAGATCCCAGTGTGGGACAAAGGTTGTGGCCAGCAAAGGAGGAAGAAGAACTCCAAAGAGATCAGTGGTTTTTTGTTTGTTTGTTTTTTTGAGTTGGAATCTCACTCTGTCACCCAGTCTGGAGTGTAGTGGCCGCTCCCGGTCACCACAGCCTCAACCTGCTGGACTCCAGCATCCTTCCTCCTCAGCCTTCCAAGTAGCCAGAATTACAGGCATGAGCTACCACGCCCGGCTGATTTTTTGATTTACTGCAGAGATGAGGTCTCGCTGCCCAGGTGGGTCTC
>NW_007260308.1:65015-65491 GCF_000164805.1 Carlito syrichta
CAGCAGGTCTCGAACCCGCGGGCTCAGGCAATCCACTCACCTCAGCCTCCCAAAGGCGTGGGATTACAGGCTGAGCCACCGAGCATGGCAAGATCAGTGTTTGTTTTGGAGTATGTGTGTATGTTTTCAATTGCTTTTGTATTGTTTCTGCTTTTCTTGATTGTATAGAGTGGTAGAGGGGAGTGGGTCTCAGGTAACACATACCACAATAAGTGAAACTTTTAATTTGCAAGTGGCATCTGATTCCTAGCTGCCCATCCCCCACTTTATTTGAATTTCAAAAACTACAAGAAACAGCCAGGCTTGGTGGCTCAGCCTGTAATCCCGCGCCTTTGGGAGGTTGAGGTGAGTGGATTGCCTGAGCCCGCGGGTTCGAGACCCGCCTGGGCAGCGAGACCTCATCTCTACAATAAATCAAAAAATCAGCTGGGCGTGGTAGCACGCGCCTGTAATTCCGGCTACTTGGAAGGCTGAGG
>NW_007260308.1:65511-68552 GCF_000164805.1 Carlito syrichta
CCACTGCACTCCAGTCTGGGCGACAGAGTGAGACTCCAACTCAAAAAAAAAACAAAACATGCCGGGCTCGGTGGCTCAGCCTGTAATCTCGCACCTTTGGGAGGCTGAGGTGAGTGGACTGCATGAGCCCGTGGGTTCGAGACCCGCCTGAGCAGTGAGACCTCATCTCTACAATAAACCAAAAAATCAGCCAGGCGTGGTAGCACACGCCTGTAATTCCCACTACTCGGAAGGCTGAGGCGGAAGGATCGCTGGAGCCCAGCAGGTCGAGGCTGCGGTGGGGGGAGCGGCCACTGCACTCCAGTCTAGGCGACCAAGAGAGACTCCAACTAAAAAAAAAAAAACCTACAAGAAACAGCAAAGCTTCCCACTCATGATCGTATTTCATTTTTCTATTTTGTTTTGAATTAGAATCTCACTCTGTCACCCAGAATGGAGTGCAGTGGCCACTCTTGGCCACTGCAACCTCAACCAGCTGGGCTCCTGCTGTCCTTCCACCTTAGCCTTCCAAGTAGCTGGAACTACAGGCGCACACTACCACACTGGGCTAATTTTTGATTTATTGTAGACACGAGGTCTCGCCAAGTTGCTCAGGCAGGTCTTGAACCCGCGGGCTCAGACAATCCACTCCCCTAGGCCTCCCAAAGTACTGGGATTACAGGCTGAGCCACCGAGCCTCGCCACGATCCTATGTCATAAGGAACAAATTCATGGTCCAGATTATGGAAGAATAGAGGTCTGATCAAATGTCAGAAGGAAAAGCCTCTCCCACTGCCACTGAATAACAGAACTAAAGAGAAAAACAAATAATCTGTCACAAATAAGAAAAAGTCAAAAGAAGACCTCAGGCTACTTCAAGTATACCAAAGACAAAACTCCTGAAACATCAGACCTTGGTGTCCAAACAATGGAAGTCATCAAAGACTGTCACAGGAATACGACAGGGATTAGGTAATGGTTGGAAAAAGTGAATAGGACTCAAGACAGACAAGATGCAACACTGAAAGAACTTGTAACAGAGATTTTGGTGGTAAAAAATTTCATCCAGGAAATAAATAACAAGTTAACATACATTGAAAGCAGAATTAATCTAGTTGAAGAAAGAGTCTCAGAACTTGAAGACCAGAACATGTAATTAACCTGATCTGTAAAAACACCCAGAAAGAAAACTCAGAAAGAAAGAACAAAGCCTAAAAGAGATGTGTGATTATATCAAGAGTCTGAACTCATGCCTGGTTGCTATCCCAGAAGAAGGGGAAATGGAGAACAATTTGTAGTAAGTATTCCAAGAAGTTATCCAAGAAAACTTTCCCCATTTAACCAGAGATGTGACCAGCCAAGCACAAGAGAAACAGAGAAACCTGAAAAGACATAAAATGAGAAGACCAACCCCTAAACACATGGTAATTCACCTACACAAGTAGACACAAAAGAAAAAACCTTAAAGGCAGCAAGAGAGAAAGGTCAGACTACCTACTAGGGAAAACCAATCAGAAGACCAGCAGACTTATCAGCAGAAGCACTACAAGCAAGAAGGGACCAGAGGCCTGTATTCAAAGACCTCAAAGATAAACAATTTAAACTAAGAATTTCTTATTCAGTGAAGCTCAGCTTCATCAGTGATGGAGAATTAAAATCCTTCCCAGATATCCAATCCCTAAGAGACTATGCAGCTTCCAGACCAGCTTTACAGGAGACACTTAAAATGGTATTGAACACAGAAGAAAGAAGAAAAAGATTGACCACATACACTCCCAAGAGAATAGAAGGGTCAGAATCAGCAGAGAGTACAGTTCAACAAGAAACTTGAAAATACACATACATTAACTGCAAAACCAAAACAAACAAAAAAACCCACAAGCAAATAAAGAAAAAATTTCATAAAAACCTCATGACAGGGATACAAAATCATATTTCAATAATCAGTCAGAATGTGAATGTACTAAATGCACCACTGAAAAGACACAGAAGGGTGGACTGGATAAGAACCATGATCCAATTATTTGCTGCATCCAGGAAACTAATATAAATTCAAGGGACACACACAGATTCAAAGTTCAAGGTTGAAAAACTAGTTTCTAGGCAAATGGATCACAAAGGAAGGCAGGAATTGCAATCTTAATATCAGAGAAAACAACGTTTAAGCTATCAAAAACTTTTAAATGACTAAAAAGGACACTACATAATGATAAATATTTCAATCCATCAACAAGAAATATTCACCCTAAATATATGTGTGTTGGGAACCGGCCGTGGAGGCCTGCCTGAGCGTTAGGGATCCAGGTGGGCTGCGGACCTTGAGACCATCAGGCTGGTTCAGGAGCTGAAGGCCCATTCCCTCCTCCTTTCTTTGTTGTTTAGCGTTACCCACTGGCAGGAACTTTTATGATCTAAGCATGAAGTTCTGAGAATATGACAGGCATGGCAGACTCTAGAGATCCAATGTTCCCGTTTCTCACAGACTGTGGTTTCGGCTTTTAACTTAACAAAGTTCAAACTCAGATCACATTTGGGAGCCTTATACACAATACAAGCTTCTTTATGAGATTTAAAAATATATTTATAAAATTAGTATATACATTTAGAGGGCTGTTTCCAGCATTAGATGGTATAGATTTTTATCTAGGGTTACCAGAAATGGCCCAGCACCAACTTTGGGCTGGGCCCCATTCTTTAGGAACTGGTTTAAGCCATAATTAAGAGTTGTTTATAGTACAGGTAAAATTAGCACAGATAAGAAAGATATTAGGATTTTAGTCAGTTATATTGCTTTTGAGGAATATAAACCAAGCATGAGGAACAGTGAGATAACTTTGGAATTGTGCTTCCTCATGCTTGGGAAAACGCCTGGTGGGTGGGGGATGCCCCCCACCTACCTAGTTTTGTGTTCTCATAAAGGTCTTGTGATTTGATTGGGATTGTCCTTCCTCATGCTTAAGGAAACACCTGGTGGGTGGGGGATACGCCTCACCCACCTGGCTTTGTGCTCACATGAAAGTCTTGTGATTTAACATGTGAAAGTTTGGGATAAAAGACTCATG